>NC_072731.1:228287109-228359314 GCF_026930045.1 Uloborus diversus
CACACACACAAATTATTTCACAATAATTTGGAGGCCCCCTGAAGACTGTAGCGGATTTACAGGTTTGGGGCTCGTCCGAATGCATTTTTGAAGGTCTCTTTGTCTGTCGCTGAACTATGTAAATCATTTATCATATGCATTAATGAATCTTCTTCGAGGTCCCTCATACGTGTGAGATAACTGGCATCTCGCTACTGGAAGAATGATAAAAATTCTCCCTTAAGGAAAATGTTTTCCAATTAATAAGTCGTTATTATTTTTAAATACATGTATTTTTCGTATAGATGCAATGCTATCCAAAATTCTTCGAGTAATTTGGAGTCCCTTTGGGAGATGGGGCCTCACGCCCAGGCCTAGTTAAATCCAGGCAAGGGCGCCCATATAGGAGGGCAAGTGGGGGCTCAAGCACCCCCCTCCCTTAGAAATGAGAACTTCCTTGCTTTTAGTTCTTTTTTCTTTGCAAAGATGTATAAAAATTTCTTTTCCAGTCATTAATGAATAAGTCATTAAAAATGTCAAATTTTAATATCTCTAATTTGTACTGAAATCGATTTTCATGGGTAAAGTATTCTGCTAAGCCATGGGGAAAATTTTTGAGCCCCCCCCCCCCCCTTCCTTAAAATTCTGCATATGGGCGCCCTTAAATCTAGGCCCTGAAAATTTCGGAAGTAATAACACTGACGCCAGCAAATACGTATTTTTTAAATGCTTCTCTTCTCCACAATTTCAGACAAAGATGAAAAGTCATTGCTTGTTTTCAAGATTTATCTCCCTCCTAACTTTCGGTTGACTTTTTCTTAGAATGTTGAAGGAATATTTCCAAGAAATGATCAACAGAGTAATATTGCTATATTCAGGGCCGGATTTAAGGGAGGGCAGGCGGGGCTACTTCCCCGGGGCCTCCACAACAAAGGGGCCCCACAATAAAATTTTTACAAAATATCCTAACTTTCACGGGTCAGCAAATTTTACGTTTTTTCTCCTATATATAAATCATAATAATAATAATAATATAAAAAAAATAAATAGTAGTAACTTCAGGATGTACTATTAAAGTGATGATCGAAAATATCGGATATATACATATATATCAAAATATTCGGATATATATCAAAGTATCGGATATTTTCGAAAATATGATGATATTTTTGAACCTTGATTAGGGGCCTCCACTCCTTCGTTGCCCCGGGGCCTGCACACTTTCAAATCCGGCCCTGGCTATATTGCTAGCTTAAAGTGCAGTTTGCTCGCTAAAAACGAGCTATCTCCAGTGCCTGATTACTGAATAGGCCAACTAGGCCGTGGTCTAGGGCCCCCACTTTTTAGGGGCCTCCAAATGGCTATTTTTCTTTTTAACGAATAGCTAAAACTGTTTTCGCCAATGGCTGAAATTGTGAGAGTTGACTACACAGGGGCCTCTTGACATCTTAATCGGGCCCTGGCTATCTCCCATAGATTTAACATTGCGCCAAGCAAAAATTTCTGATTTCCTCGTTAATTAGGGGTTTTCGTTAAATCAGGGCTCGTTATAAGTGAGTTTGACTGTATAGATAATTAATGGCTTTGACGTTAATTATGAGAAAGTATCAAGTATCCGAACAGGAAGTTGTTTCGTTTTCAAGAGGAATGTTTTCCGACAACTTTGAAATTTGTGCACACTTTCATTCATAATTTTATTTATCCAGCCGGTAATTTTGAATGCTTCCACGGGGAGGGGGGAGGGGGGCAATGGGTGTAAAGTCAACGCGATTTATATCGAGAAACGACAAAAACCAGGTCTAATTGTGTATAAAAACATTATTATTATTATTTTTTTTTTTTTCAAAAACCTGAAGCATCCCAGTGCAGCCAACCATGTATCGTCATATCAGAGCAGTACTTTTTCTCAGGTCCTAGATCCAGTCAAGTTATAACTTTTGTCAAAAATAATATGTATAATTGAGCGCAGGGTTTAATTTGCATGGGAGCTCACGAGAGTTCAGCTCATGCCTTCTTTTGAATTCTACGCGATTTTTCACATTTTGGACCGAATTTAGACAATTTAAGTATTTAAGGTAAGTTCTCGTGACTTATAGAGCTTTTTCACTTTTTTCGGTAGAAGGTAAACCCTGACTAAGCACAAAAGTATATGCAATACACAGAGAGCTCGGTTCTGCTAAAGCCCTCGATACAGGGGTTTAGGTTCTGCTACCTAAGGGAAGACTGCAGTTTCGTCTTTGTTATTGACTCACCCGTCTGTAATTTTTCACACTAGCCATTGACTATTCTGGCTAAGTATCAGGGCTGCGGAGTCTGAGGAAGAATTTATCAACTCGGGTTCTGACTCCGATTCCGACTCCTTCACTCCAAAATCAGTCCGACTCCGACTCGGACTCCGCATGAAGACTGCGGGGGAAAATGACCGACTCCGACTCTTGAAATCTTAAAGCTTCGGCTCCCAACTCCGACTCTGACTCAGGCCCGATGAGAGGCCATGTCAGCCTAGTCGGAAACAGGGACCCGGGCCTCGGAGGGCGCGACGACACTGACGCTAAAAAAAAAATAAATAAATAAATAAATAAAATAAAAAATAAGAAAGAAAAAAAAAGAAAGGGAGAAAGAAAAGGGGGGGGGGAACTCTGAATAAGAGAAACCGCAAAGATTAAGTAAAATATACTCTTTTGGTGTTTACTGTTGAGGCACTGAAAATACAGTTTTTTCCTCCCTCCCTTTTCCCCCTTCGTTTCCCCCTTTTCTTTTCTTTTTTTCTTTCTTCTTTCCCCTTTTTTTTTGGGGGGGGGGGGCGGCGACATAACTGACAAGGGGCCCGCCTTGGTCCTCTGCGGTCCTGCTCTGACTCATTTTTCCCTAAAATAGTCCGACTCCGATCCATCCTTCGACTCCACAGCCCTGCTAAGGCTAAGTATGAATATGCCTTCGCACTGGCATAAGGTCAGTAACTGCTTAAGCACGAAGGATTTGATACAGTGAAAGTTGTAAGAAGACAGAGTACAAAGTTATACGTAAAGAATATGAAAACATCGTTCTATAACATCCCGAGAAAAAAAAAATCATTGAAGAGAGTAAGGTCGAATTTGCTGGTGAAAAGCATAGCTGTTTCGTCCTCAAAAAAACATTTCTTTTTGATCTTGCATCACATAGTAAGGAAAAAAACCATGATGGAACAGTATAATGCAACCCTTTCACAGAAAACGTTTGAAAAATGTTTACCAAAGATTTTATTTATTTATTTACGTTCGCTTTTTCTTTTCATGTCTTAACAGCTTTTTTCTTTTCAACTCATAGTAACTGTTGCATGCAGAACACGAAATCGACATCGTATTACACTGATTCCAGGGTTATTAGACTCATACATAAATTACTCGTATTATGAAGAGAAAAAGAGAAACTGAAACAATAAGTAAAAAACACGTAAGCCTTGGTTGCTTTTCCATCACTAGCCAACCGGCCTTCGTTTAACACTCTTTTAATTGGGTGGCTAACTCGCAGAGCTAGATTTTGAAGGTTGTTTTGTTTCTGAAGTCAAAAATAATTCCTTTGCGTGTGAAGGAAATGTTATTAATTTGAGTATTTCGTGATTTAGTCTGAGTGATGTTTGAGGCGTAAATTTTATCCAATCCCCCTGGAATTAACAATCAAGGGCTGGGCCCGATTAACTTTTGAAATTAGGGGAAACTTGGTCTCATTTCACTACCTTTTTTTGTTTGGAAAAATTATGCTGAAAATTCCAGGCACACTGATACAAAACTCACTCACGTGGCAAGTGGTATTTAAGCAGAATTCAGATTAAAGTTTATTCCACCTTCCCAACGGATAGAAATTTTGTACATTACATATTTTCTGCAGCAATTTTCGGCAAATAAGGGTGGGAAGATGATAAATCAGATTTAACACATCAGAAAAGAAAATTAATGACATAAATGTAGGTTGTAATAGCGTTGGACCAAATCCCACATTTGAAAATATCTTATGACCACATTTTATTAAATGTGTCCTCTTTCTCACAAATTATTTAATTCTTCCAAACATTTTTATTTAGCAAGCTCTAATGTTAGCAATCTCTTTTAAAATGGAGTTAAAACAGAAACTGGAATTGTTAAGTACAGCTTTTCAATCATATTTAGACCCCCTGAAAGTTCTGAGGGGAAGCTCAAGCTTCCCGAGCCTTTTGGGTAATCAGGTACTGATCAAGGGCACCCCGAACTTAAACTTTTGGGAGAGTGAAAATTCTCAATTTGCCGAATGGAACTCCAAGTTTTGCCGAATGATAAAATACGGGCAAGCACACATTAGACTTCCAATGGAAAGAACCATTCGGGCACTAAAATATTGCAATGATGTCTCCAAATTTGCAGAATCGTCAGTCAAAATTAGCCGAATTTTTTTGGAAGCTCACCGTGACCTCCCATGACCTTTCTTCCGGGCGTCCCTGTTAGCAATTTCAAACAAAATAATTTTGAAAAATTTAAGAGTTTTACAATTACTGGGCTTTCTGACCTTAGAACTTCGACTATCTGCAGGAAATACTGTAAGATACAAAACTACTGCCGAGTACATATCAGTAAAAATTAGGAGTCTGAAGTGCGGGGGGAGAGAGGGAAACGAAAACAATCGAGAGCAAGTTTGCCATGAAAATTACAAAAAGTAAGACTTCGTTTATCCGGACTAACTGAGACCAAAGGCAATCCGGATTATCGAAGATCTGGCCAGTATGGGTACTAAGCATAACAAACCCTTAAATGATCAGCCTTACAGTTCATTTCGACAAAAAACTATATTTTGTAGCAAAATCACACAGAATCTTTTTAAACACATAAAAACTATCCAAACAACATTTTAAGTAATTTCTTAACAAGGAATTGATCCACTGACTTCTGGTTCAAACTCACGTGTCGTTTGATTAAAGCACAGTCATCCTAACGCTTTATCAGTACTGTCCACCTCTGGCTAGTTGAGCTCCGGTGTCCGGTGGATTAAACGATTCCATGTGCTGAAATAGGGGTGAGGAAAAACGGCTGAAGTTCAAAAGGCATGATGGTATTCCCAACTCTGCGCTAACATTTCCTCTTCTTACCGTCTGCTCTCCCTTGAAAGAAATGGACTTGCTCAAGGCCACAGCTTAACTTCTCAGAGGCAGACAGTATATATTGTCCGTTTTCTGCGAGAAAGGCACTTGACTCCACGTGGTATCTGTTTATTCTGTTTGGCTGTTTTCGGCAGAAGGTGTATTCGGAACATAGCATTTTGTTGTAAAAGCAGCAGTTTTTAAAATGTAAGAATAACTAAAATGAGAGCAGGCAAGTGATGTAAAGGACACTAAGACATTTTTGCACGTTAAAATGCCCGTCCAAGTTAAGTACGTCTGGTTTTATATCATTTAGAAGCGCGTGGATTGCTTACCGATCGCCCCCGCGTAAAATGGAACTCTGCATTCGAGAAGGCGTGGTGAAGTGCCTTCTCGTGAAAAACGGTTGATAGTTAGCTGCAGTGGTGTTTGTTAGATCACAATAACTTATTGTGCAATCAATTCAGATGCTGTACACTTAATCAAAATAAAAAGCGAATGTCCGGATTTCGTTCTTCCAATCATAATTTAAAATTATCTTTCCGAACTATATATATATAAATTTGATCCGGATAATCCGTAAATCCGGATAAACGAGGCTTATACGAAAGATATATTGTAAGGTTCGTTTTCACTGATAACAATGGAGTGATGTACAATTACTGCTGAGCGGATCTTATTCATGTAAATTTGACCCCTTAACCCTTTGAGGACTATAAGATGGAGTAGAATATTGAGGTTTGCGATATTTTCAATCAAAAGAAAAGGAAAGAAAAAAAACTGCAAGTTTTTAAACAATAGCTTTTTTTCAGTAAGTTACCGCCCTATACACAGGCCTAAGGCAGAAATACATAATATACACCTCCAGCTCAGTCATTCCATACCGAGGACTGCAGTTTCGTGCTTATTAGCACTCATCAGCCCGGAATAGGAGGCGGTGTATTTTATGAATAGCTTTTTTGTTCTGAAGCGAAAAGACATCAGCGAAAGTCCGAATATTTCCGGTGAATCATCAGTGAAAGTCGACATTCGTCGATTTCAGTCTTTTACGGTAAAATATAGTGATACCATCGACACTTCGCGGCACCCTTCACTTTTCCTTACGGCACCCAATGGAACTCCTGATATAATCTACTTAAATAAACTATATGACCAAAAGTATTGGGACACTTTCAAAAATTCACATTTTAAAGGATTTCTCGAGAAATAAAAGACTAATTGCTTCATTACTTTTGTCACATATAAGGTATATTTTATCTGTCATTTCCATTGAAAGTTATATTGCCCGTGTATTTAGGGGAACCAGCAGCAAATTGAGGAAAACAAAATTGTTTTTTGATCATCGTTCATCGCAAATAGTTGAGAATAAGCTGTGTGAACCTTACTATGTTTAATTATTTTACGTATTTTTGAGAAAATATCACTGATATTCATGAAGATATAAGCATTTCTTTCAGTAAAACGAATTTTATTTGAAGGTTTTTGGCTCATAACGTGTAAAGTTTTGCGATCAAAGCTTACCAAACTTTGAGAAAACTTGACAGCACAGAAGAGAAGTAAAATATTAAAATTTGAAATTAAAATGTTGAAAATTGGATGAAATATGAACGTTTAAAGCAATTAATTTTTCTCTGCGCATGCGCAAAAGATAGCAATTTATAAGTTTCATAATCTGAACCACAACTACATTTTCCAACTCATAATACAATTTCAGTTCGATATCTTAAAAATTCAAAAAAGTAGCAGCGTTCTAATAAGCTGAATTTGAATAGCTCTAGGGCAGATTACGAATCGTGAGGGATCGTTCGCAAATAATCTGTTTTTATTATGAATTACATTGAGCGATTGCAAGCAAATGTTGCAAACTTACGAACGACCCCTAACAAGTCGTCGCCTATTCAAGATCTATTCAAATTCGGCTCATTATATCGCTGATAACTTTCAGAATTTTTTAGATTTTGAACTGGAATTTTATTATGAGTTGGAGAATCTAGTTGGGGTTTGGATTATGAAAGTTATAAATTGCTATCTTTCGTGCATGCGCAGAGAAAAATTAATTTCTTTAAATGCCCATATTTTATCCAATTTTCAACATTTTACTTTCAAATTTTATTATAATACTTCTCTTGCGTGCTGTCATTTTTTTTGAAAGTTTGGTAAGCTTTGATGGAAAACTTAACGTGTTATGAGCCAAAAACCCCTCAAATAAAATTCGTAGTTCTAAGAGAAATGCTTATGTCTTTATGAATATCAGCGATATTTTCTCGAAAATGCGTAAAGTAATTGTACATTGTAAGGTAACTAATTTCTGAAATTTACAACTTTTTCTCAGCTATTTACGATGAACGATGATCAAAAAACATTTTTGTTTTCCTCAATTTGTTGCTGGTCCCTTACATGCATGGGTAATATAACTTTTAATGAAAAATGACAACAAAAGCACACTTTTTATGCGACAAAAGTTACAAGTATTTTATTTCTCAAGAAATCCTTAAAAATGTGAATTTTTGAAAGTGTCCCAATACTTTTGGTCATTTAGTGTAGGTTGCTTCACTGCAACATCGCCGGTTGTCGTTAAGAGGAAAAATGGACGATTCCTTTTCAGTAAAAAACACGAAACAAACGTATTTCGAGTAATTATTGGCATAATTGCCGTAACTAGAAAGTATTCAAACTCCATTAATTCAATTATGAGAACAGGAGGAAGGTTAGAAGGAAATGAATCTCGTATTGTTTGTTTTCACTGAAAGCATCCATTAATACAAGTAGAATCATTGATTGGTGGTTTTCCTTATTGGTAATTCTTTCTCTTCGTGAAATTTTATACTTCATTTGCGTGTAATTCAATGGCGTTTGTATATTGCCAATTTTTGTTTTTATTTTGGAGCGTTTTTGATTTTGTACACTGATTTTGAAAGGATTTGTATTGTTTATTGTCTGTCACGTGACTCTAATTTAATACCATTTCAGCAAACGACGTCATGCTGTAATGTTTTCAAATCCTAAAAATAGAAGGGTAAAGTCATGGGAGCGCTTTTAAGAGCTATCATCTCACACTTCTAAAAAAAATTTAAAAGAAAAAAAAACAATCTTTTTTCGGTTGTATTTAAAAAACCATACAATAACTTCGAATAGAAGTCAAAGTTTCCAAATATAATTTTGTAGTACTATTAAAATACGCATTCGATTCTCGAATATTTTTTCAGTCATAAGTTCACATCTTTTGCATTGAAAAGGGGTTCTTTAAAACCTCAAAATACGTGTCAGCTTTTTTTTTTATACTGCTTGGTTGCAAATATAAATTAATTTTATAAAATAAAAAATAACAACATCAAATAGCACTAATTGCAGATTACTGCAGACACGTGTTTTGGCGTTACAAGGAACACCTTTTTCAATGCAAAAGAAATGAGCTTATGGATGAAAAGACATCCGACAAAAGTCTTGTAACGCCAAAACACGCGTCTGTCAGATATCTTTTTATCCATTAGCTTATTTCTTTTGCATTGAAAAAGGCGTTGCTTGTAGCCCCGAAACACGTGTCTGCAGTAATCTGCAATTTGTGCTATTTGACGTTGTTATTTCTTATTTTATTTTTTCCCAAAGGCTGTTCACAAATTCAACTTACTAATTTTATAGATCTACACCTTGACGCGGTTATCTTCCTCTGATCAAGAAAAATACTTTTCATAGAGCTGAAGCAATGATCACGACACGAGGAAAATATAAACCGATAATTTTGCTATCAATCAATATGGATAGATATCCCCATCCAGAAAAAAAGTATTCATGTTGGGGAAAGAGGGGCATATGGTGAATAGTTTTTTTTTAAAATTCCTATGTTTTTCAAAAAGTAGTGTCAATTTTTCCCGTGATTGTAGTATTTCCTTTGTGTCATGAAATTTGTCAAGATTTTTTTTTAAAGTTGTTTTTTACTTTGTGGCATTTGTAAAAAAATGTCTTCATATACATAAAAAAAAGCATAATTCAAAGAATAACTGTTTAAAATTAAACATATCCGCATGCACCAATTATATTGAAGGGTATGTAAACTATGCTGTATCAATTTTAATTGTACAGTGATGCATCAATAAGAAAATATTTTTTTCCCAAAAATATAACCCTGTCACAGTCAAAGTTTAAAGTTTCGTAGCATGTTCTGGTCATTGGATAGACCAGAAAAAAAAAAAAAAAAAAACTTTAAATGACCACATAGCGCAAATAATGTTTTAAAATAATGCTTAGTCATTCGAATGATATTTAGTCATTAAAATGATACTTAGTCATTCGTATAGTATTTAGTCATTAACATGATACTTAGTCAAACACTGACTTTTTCAGCAGTAGAAAATCGTCTTTTTGTTTTTCACTAATAACTCTTAATGTTCTTGAATTCACATGGTCTCCCAATTCGGAAGTTTAATGAACCTTACTTAACAAATGGTTGCAATAGTATTGTTCAACAGTTCAACCAGTAGTACCAACATGTTTCAGTATCAGCAAAATTTTGTCAGTTGAACAAGATCATTCGTTTAGATTTCTAGAAAATAATTCATTGAAACAGGGGTGCTTTCAGACTAAGTGCGTTCCTTTGAACGTTGATGCGAGGTCACGCCCCCCCCCCTATTATGTAACATCTGTGATCAATAGAAGCAGGGTTCGCCGATATATAACATTCGATATATATTATAATATATATCACGATATATATCCGATATTTATTTTTTCAACTATGGTATTTTCAATATAAAGAGTATGTTAATCATAGTAATTTTGTTTATTCATTATAAAAAATAACCAAAAAGTTATTTACTATATTTTATAATGCATAATACATCATTAATATAACAAAGAAATACACAATTCCTTTTTTACTTGTGTTTTACATTCATAAAATTATTAGTAATGTAGCAATTGTAATTCATATTAAAAGTGCCTAATTAAATTTTAAACATTAATCAGAAAAAAGGAAAATGTCTCATGACTGTGCACCGTTTAATGCGTATTACATATTTTTGAATCCTATTATTGTAAAAGTAGCTAACAGAAGAAAAATGATTAAAACAGCTAATGCGAATTTAACTCCATTAAAATTGATAGAAATGTAAACTGAAATATTAGATATAAATAATGAAAGAAACCTTAGTTTTAATTCTACATATTGTAATCATAATAAATAAAAAATTAAAGAGTGATTTGAGGTTGCATTTACTATTTTGAAGACTTTAGTTTGTGCTAATTGAAAATATCGGATATATATCAAAATATCCGATATATATATATATATATATATATATATATATATATATATATATATATATCAAAATATCGGATATTTTCAAATAGAAGCTACATAACACAATCAGAAATCGGAATCGAAGCGAGTTGGAATAGTTAAAGCTGGTTATTAAATGAGAAAAATATACATAATTTTGTACATAAAATCGTACCTCACTACATAAAACTTTATTGTGACTAGGTTATTATTTGAAAATGTAAAATCAAAGAAGAAGAGAACTAAAAACAAATTATTAGACCGGGAGCCAATCAGGAGGGTTGAGGAATCATTTGAGATTGTGAAATTGGAGTGAGGGAGGATTTCTTAATTCGGTACTGAAAACAGGATGTTTGTGAGTGTTTTCTATGATCGTTGAGATATCTTGCTTAATTCCAAATCTTGCACTTTCCCAAACATCTAGTCCTTCGCCTACTAGATGATGGCACTCGGATTTTTCAGATGCAGAAACAAACGTATCCATGATCTCTCCTTGACCACTCTCCCTTTTTTAGTTTTTCCTTGACTGCCAAAGAGTCTCTTTTCTGTCGCGCTCCAGCTTTAGGTCACGGTCGCGAGTCCGCTTCCAGAGAGTTCTCAAAATCAATGCCGGGAAGTCGGAGTGGAACAAAACTTCGAAAATGCTCGACATAAACAACGCATTGTCAGGACAACTGCAGGTGCTCCCATTTTTTCCTGGATTGGTCAATCAACGCACTTAATGAAATCGTCTATAAACGGCATCCGACGAATCTCGACCGCAAGTACTCCTTGACGACTAAAAAACAAACCTTAGCTACAAGAGTTAAGGCAAACCTAACCTGGCAGTGTCCTAATGCTGTGATTAGGATCTGTGTATAGTCTTCACAATGCTGTCAGGTTAGGTTTGCCTCAGCTACAATCAGGGGAGCTCAGAACTTAAATTTTTGGGACGGAGAAATTCTTAATTTACCGAATAAAACTAAATTTTTGCCTAATGATAAAATACGAGCAAGAACCCACACACATCTTATGAGAAGTGACATTAGAAATTAAAAACAAAAAACTACGACATTGCAATAATGTCAGCGCATTTGCCAAATCGTCAGATAAAATTTGCCACATAAGGACTTTTTGGGAAGTCAGTGACCTCCCATTGAGGGAGGGGGTCCCTGATTATAATTCTTTCAGAACAAGAATATTTCCGTTTCCGATAAACTCTCAGAAATAACTTGTTCGGAGACCAAAATTTTTGCTGACTCCTAAATCGTTCTATTTTAAACAAGCAAATGGACTGATATTTCGTGCTTGTCAGCATCTTCAGTTTTAATCTTTACTAATAATAAAGCAGAAAGTCTCTCTGTCCGGAGGATGTCTGTAGGATGTCTCTCTGGATGTCTGTAGGATGTCCGTAGGATGTCTGTGACGCGCATAGCGCCTAAACCGTTCGGCCGATTTTCATAAAATTTGGCACAAAGTTAGTATGTAGCATGGGGGTGTGCACCTCGAAGCGATTTTTCGAAAATTCGATGTGGTTCTTTTTTTATTCCAATTTTAAGAAAAAAACTATCATAAATTACGAAATCATCGTAACGTGGAACCGCAACATGGGCACAAGCCAATTGGCGAGATACGAAATTATCATAACGGTGGAACCGTAAGATGGGTACAAGCCAACTGGCGAGAAAATTCACCATACATTATTTGTAAATATACAGGCGAACCAAAAGACCTTTTGATTTTACTATTACGGGCAAAGCCGTGCGGGTATCACTAGTAGGAACATATAAAAGGAATATTTTTTCATCCGTCACAAACGGTGTTACAGTGTTGACTGTTGATAAAATAATCAATGACTTTCCTCAGTTATTCGGAAACTTGTATGAAACTATGAAACGTGTTACTTATATTTTCACTAAATGAATCTTAGATAATTAAAAACTGAGCGTATGTACCTATGTATCTATGTGCCATTTTTTTTCTCCCGAACGACAGTAAACTAACCATCGAATCAGGAATCGATGCATTCGTAATCTTTCCGTCTTTATGTTTGGCTATTTTACATAATCCTCCGATAATAATTAGCGGAGATATCAATTAAAAACTATATATAATAATTATGACTCGTATATTTTGACATAAAATTCCTATTTTTCGAAAGCTTTCCTCCATTCAAATTATTATTCAGTGCTTCATCTCAATTTTCCGCAACAATGCTTTTATTAAAATTTATAGCGTGAAGAAAATCAGTGAGACGAAAGATCTGTTGCCATTTTTTTTTCTCGAATATGAATAAATAAAAGTCTGGTTTTTGTTTTAAAGGCTTTTCCTGTAATCGGGGGATTTAAAATGTTTACTTTTTGGTTATTAACACGCTTTTATTAGCTTCACCTGTATGTATGTATGTATGTATGTATGCATGTATGTATCTTGTAACGGAATCTTGCAGCTCAAATTTAGCTCACTTCCTGCGATCGGATTCTTTTAAAATTTGGCACGCAACCTCAGACCCGATGACAATGCAATATTCTATAATTAAATTAATTAATTAATTCTTTTAATTGTTAGTTTCCTCCAATTTTAATCAATATTTTAGCATAAATCCAACAATGTGAAAAAGGAAAAATTTAAAAAAATACATTAAAAATGCTAGCAAAAATTATTTAAAAATATCTACAAAAACCTTTAATTTTTCTGCATCAGACAAAATTTGTTCCAAGGTAATTAGAACATGAAATATAATTGTTTTTTAACTAATTTCATGACAAAGTTTAGGTGAGCCTTCAACTGGAAATTCATTGCTGATCAGACCATTGTTGAACAAAACTTTTATTTAAATGCATCTCAAATTTTCAAATATAAATATGATTTCCGCAAACATACATCGATGACTCACAGTAGCTTCCCGTCGGGGTGCCCTTATCTTAACTTTGAGATATTACCTCGCACTCGTTTTATAAATAGTTTCCTCGCCTGATAATTCTCCAACATAATACTAAAAAACAGAAAAATAAAATAATAGTTTCAAAAACTAAAAAAACACGCTTTCGTAGCAAAATGAACTAAAAAATGAAAAATAATCTTTGGATGATAGTAGTTGACCAATCACTTAATTTTAATGTAATACAAAAAAGCGTGGGGGCTTCTTATCAGTTGTTTTGAATTTCTTCCATTTGTTGTCTAAGCAAAAATGTAAATAGACAGCACCCCACCCTTTTTTGTATTACATTAAAATTAAGTGATTGGTCAACTACTATCATCCAAAGATTATTTTTCATTTTTTAGTTCATTTTGCTACGAAAGCGTGTTTTTTTAGTTTTTTAAACTATTATTTTTCTGCAATCTGCTGCAAAATTTTACTGATTTTTTTTCCTTTTGTCCAAGCGTGATTGTTGAACACGCGTCACTTGACATTACTTTTATTTTCGAAGTAGACCGTACAAAGCCGAGCGACGCAGTTAGTTAATTAACAATCGGATTCAAAAGTAAGTATCTAAAAATATATTTACATAATAACTCTCAATTCCCAATGTTTTCCGGATATTTTTAAATAACACATTTCTCGAACATAATTGCAATAATTTAATAATATTTTTAACTAATAAAATGGCAAACATATTTTGTACTTACGATTATAATTCATTTCTCTTATCAATATTGTCACACGAGTTCTAAAAAATAGTATGAGACACTTTGAGTTGAATCTTTTCGATATTGTTCAGTAAGAAACAATGGGGTCGTTTCGAAAATTTTAAAAGTATATTTTTCTGAAAGAGCACGCTTAAAAACATAGGATCTGACCATTTTTTAAATGATTTGTTTAAGTTT
Source organism: Uloborus diversus (assembly GCF_026930045.1). Classification (NCBI taxonomy): domain Eukaryota; kingdom Metazoa; phylum Arthropoda; class Arachnida; order Araneae; family Uloboridae; genus Uloborus; species Uloborus diversus. The sequence continues at coordinate 228,301,257 of NC_072731.1, forward strand.
AATATTTAAAAAAAATATTTAAATCGGTGCGCTTTCATTGTTTACGCTTCTGTCGTGTGACATCACAAATGATGAAATGCCAGTCAGTGTTGCCATTCACAGAGCAAAATATTTAATTCGCATCTTTACTCACGTGTATTGGCAAAGATATGGTTAATAGCAAGCGTAGAGAGCAATGTTTAATTCGCTACTTGATTATCATAACGTTGAACCGCGGTAGAAAGATGCGCCAAAGAGCATCATTTGTGACGTCATCAAGACCACGCCTTGTTTGAAAAATCGGACATTTTAAAAAATTAATTAAAAAATAACTGTTGGGAAGGTGAAAGTATTTTCTGTATCCATGTTATTTTTCTTTTGCTTATTCTATCAATTTCAGTGACTAAAAGTAGTTCTTTTGACTGAAGGAAACAACCCCATTGTCTCAATATTTTTAGACACCCCTAATTGTAATACAGGTTTCAACGTAATTTCATCTCGAGCAGTTTTTTATGTGATTTAAAGTCGATGAAATTTGATAACGTTAATTCGTTCATTAAAGCAATTTTATACAACTTTATGACTAAATTTAAATTTAGAACCGCCAATAGGAATGCCTCGACACCAAAGTTCCACCGTGACAAATTTGGCGGTGATTCAAACTAAACTGGATTTTTGTATCAGGATCCCACACATGACCATAAAACGCACACATAAGCGGAAAAATACATTATAAAAGTTAAATATAATAAAATAATGTTAAAAATAAAAAAATAAAAATGGAGCAGTGAACGTGATGTTGTTCTAACTTGATTATTAATAGAATGTTTTTTAAATGCGATTAACCTAATTATCAAAATCAAGGTCAAGTGCTTTAATCACGTCATTATGTTAGCTCTGGAGGGAAGAAGAAAATGTTTTCAATTTTGATTGTGATACATAGTTGAAAAGTTTTAATATTTCATACTGTTTTAAGAGCTTTTGTTAAGCATTGTTTCAAATTATTTGATGCAAATGTTCGGATTTATCAAACGCTTAAAATGTTTTTACGAAGTACGTTTAAAACGTATACAAGTTTATTTGAGTTCATAAATATGTGTATGCATACTTATATGAAGATATACGCGTGGAGTTCTCACTGATGTTAGCGAAATTTAGAACCATTAATGTTCTTCGATATTCCATGATGAATCTGTAAAACTGCCTGTAACTGTATGTCTTTCCCGTATGGATTCCCCAGACCCAAGGAGGTATATTAGGGTGGTTCAAAAATACATGTAAAAAAAAAGATTCTCCTAGATAACAGGACACCCCTCAATATTTTTGGACTTGCGGATAGTAATATCCTGGAAGAATTTCAGCTTCCTATTTCAACTGAAAGAGGGTGCTCAACCCCCTCCCCCGAACTTCATAAGTATAGGGAGGGGGGTTAAAAAATACATTGAACTGAAAAAAAAATGCTACATATTATAATATATGCGAGCAATATGCATACACATTGCAATAAAATAATTATTTCCAATAAAAAAAAAAAAATAAAAAAAAATTAATTTGAATTTTTGGCATCTTGAATTCAAATTATGTTTTTCGCAATCACGAGCTTGTGTGTTTGTGTAGGCGCATGTGTGTGGGTGCGTGGGTGCGTAAGTGTATGTATGCATGTGTGTGAGTGAGTGTTGTGTACGTGCGTGTGCGTGTAGGTGTTCGTGTGTGTGTGTGTGTAGGCGTTCGTGTGTGTGTCTGTGTAGGCGTTCGTGTGTGTGTGTAGGCGTTCGTGTGTGTGTGTAGGCGTTCGTGTGTGCGTGTAGGTGTTCGTGTGTGTGTGGGTGTGTGTGTGTAGGCGTTCGTGTGTGTGTGTAGGCGTTCGTGTGTGTGTGTGTGTAGGCGTTCGTGTGTGTGTGTGTGTGCAGGCGTTCGTGTGTGTGTGTGTGTAGGCGTTCGTGTGTGTGTGTAGGCGTTCGTGTGTGTGTGTAGGCGTTCGTGTGTGCGTGTAGGTGTTCGTGTGTGTGTGTAGGCGTTCGTGTGTGTGTGTGTGTAGGCGTTCGTGTGTGTGTGTGTGTAGGCGTTCGTGTGTGCGTGTAGGTGTTCGTGTGTGTGTGTGTGTGTGTGTGTAGGCGTTCGTGTGTGTGTGTGTGTGTGTAGGCGTTCGTGTGTGTGTGTGTGTGTGTGTGTGTAGGCGTTCGTGTGTGTGGGACATGGACGCCACCGCCCAGCAAAAGTGGATTCCGGGGGACAGTGCTCAGGACCAGCCACGCCGCCGCCGATGGACGGTGGTGCTGCAGCCCTGGTCCAAGCTGAAAAAGGAACCGGAACATCAAGGACTGTCGAGTGAGAACAATAAGCAATCGTGATTGCTCAAAAAAAAAAAAAAAAAAAAAAAAAAAAAAAAACAGCTAGGGAAATGAAATGTTTCTAAATTTGTGACATTTTTTATGCTACGGCTAATGTTAAATTAAGGGGTCATTGAGCACTCTTAATTTGAGTAAGAAGTTAAAACTTTTACAGCATTAGTAAGTCTAAAAAACATAGCGGGTGTCCTGGACTGTAGCTGAAAAAAAGTTTTTTGAACCACCATAAGGTGCATGCATATAAAATGTCCCAAAATCCTATAAAATGTTCTAGAGCTCATCTTAAAGCTCTATTGTACTCTATTTTTGTTTCTTTTACGCATTCCATTCAATTCACAGACAAATCTGAGATGCAGAATGCGGTTTGGCGAAATTTAGGGATACTCCTGTAAAATCAACGTTAAAATTATCAATGCTGTAGAATGTCAAAAATCCGAACTCCAAAAATCCGGGATGTCAAAAAATCCGAACGCACTCCCATGAAATTGAAATGGATTTCAAAGTTCTCTCACAAGTGAGGCCACCCTACTCAAGTGTGAGTCACCGACTGGAATAAAACTTTGCACATTGATAGAACACTTAAAATACTAACCGTGTTTTTTTTTTTTTAAATCGGCAGCTGTCACATTTAACTGGGTGAAATTTACCCCTAAATATTGGATAATTAGGAGATTAGAGGGTACGATATATTCTCTTACTTTAAATTTTAATGACAAAAATTCAAATAATAATGTGCCGTTTTCTATATTTATCACATTTTATAGGATAATAAAACGTATAAAAGTTCATAAAAAAATAACTGATAAATCAAAGGAAAAACGTGAAATTACTATGAATTTATATTACAAGTATAACCTTCGTACATGAGTATATTTATCCATTTTATTCGGTAGTTAAAAAGTATGGATTACTTAATAGACGCACATGAAAGTCACGCGGTATCCACAGAAGATCTTTTAAAATACGTTTATTACAACATATATTTTTTTTATTATTATTTTATTTTTTAATTCTTTAATATGGCTACACTTACCAATCATATTCTAACCGTGATTTAGTGTGGCTTTCATAAGTTGACTACCGATGGTCACGCTCCAACTGTTGCATTTGTTAAACTAGGGTTTAAGAAAGCCGGTTTGCGCTCCCGATAACGGTTATCGGCGTCGTGATAATTCAAGTGTTTCTTCTCTTTCAATCCAAAAATGAATGAGCTCCTCCAAGATCAAGCTTCTTATTACCAGAACCAGACCATGATTGGACACACTTCATTTCAAGTATAATTTTCAAAATATAAATACAAATGTTTTTGTGTGTTGTATTTTATTTGTTTTGAATCAACCCAAACAAAATTACCTACAAAATAAGAGAACCAGTATGAAAAGAAAAAAAAATTGGATAAGATCAAGTTACTCAGTTTAGAGACGGTTGTTCCTAAGAAACAGTTTTTATTTTAAATCCTGTTCTGTCCGGAGCATTTAGTATTTGCTTTAAAGACCTCCTACTAATCATTTTCATTTGACACTTAATTTCCAATAACTTTTCTTACTAATAACTTCCAATAACAATTCTTTAACTAAGCACAGTTCGAAAAATGAAATCCTGTTGAAATGTGGTGGTTAGATTATCTTTTTGGATTTTTCATCAATATGGTGTGAAAATCAGATATTCTTTGTCAGAATCCATTTCATTATACACTTATCATCCCCCAAGAAGCTTCGGATTGAAACACTGGTTCATGAGATACATATCTTATTCCCGCATTTATCAGAAGTGATAAATGCGGGAATGCTTTCTCAAAAATAATTTATTCACCACACTCGTGGGCTTGTAACACGTTTTTGAAATAACAGATGCAAGGACATGGCTGTTAATCTGTGAACTCAGCTCTCGGTTGCTTCAGAAATACAGTTCAATTCATGTTGAAAGTTGTTACTCAGCTGGATGTTGCTGCATTGGAATAAATTTAAAGCAAGAAGAGTCCAGAAACTTTAAACATTTATTTTCATGCATGAATGTCTGCATTTCGTCTGATGTGTAAAAATTCGACCAAAAAAATAAAAGAACTTTAGGACTTTTGTTGAAAAAAACAAGGACTTCAGCTCCCGTAACCAGCCAAGCAGGGGCGCCGACTTGCAAAAATCATTGGGGGGGGGGGGGGGGCTGGTCCAGTCATCACCGGGGGTTTAGGGGGTTATGTAATCCCATGGAGGTTCCCCCCCCCAAATAAAGGACGATTTTTGTGCCTTGAAAATGCCAATTTACATATTTTCTGGTGTGTATAATTTAAAAAACAAACAGTATGTGGCATGGCGTTTTCAAAGTAAAACAATCCAAAAATTGGTATACAAATTTTTCTGATTCAACTAGATCATGTCACTTGTCTTAGTAAGAGACATTTTTTTGTTCTATTTTATGGGGAGTCATGCAGTGCCGTAGCTAGGCATGGAAAAGGTAGGGCGCTTGACTTGCATTGAAGGGCACTGCCAGAGACGCCGACTTAAAAAATATCGGGGGAAAGGGGGCATGCCGCAGGAAATTTTCTAAATTTGAGATGAAAAATAGTGAGTTTTAAAGTTTTTTTAAAATCATATAATCAACATTAGAACCTCGAAAACTCGACAAGCCCGACACATATTTTTTGGCTTCGAAAAACGGAAGAAATAAATACAAACACACACAGTATTTTTGTAAAAAGGAAATTTAATTTACACATGCTTTTTAAGACCAGTTGTTTTTACATTAGTGATATCGACTAACATATTCAAGTGTAAACGCAGTCTCTCAATGTCTAGGTCATTTTTGAAAAACTCAGTTGATTTTTCAAAATGTTCTCTTCTCTTTCACCTCTGTTTAATAAAAGCAAGCACTCTTGTTCAACTGCAATGACCTGTGTGCGTCCAGTTGATGTAAATCGCCCAATAATGCAAAATTGCACCATTTTACAAACCTCAATGTATATTGCCTTGTAGTACAGTCAACTCTCGTCTTACGCTAGGGATGCATTCCAAGACCTCTCGCGTAGGTCGAATTTTCGCGTTGTGGAAAAGAGTATGTGTAAAATTTTTTATAAACGTACCCAATTATTTTAGACACTTGTAAACACCCCCTCAAACTGTTAAAAACCATCTCTTAACTAACTGTACATTACTGTCTCTTACATAAAGAACTGAATGTTTACTTGTATTTAAAAAAAAAACGTTTTATTCAACATAAAATACTGCTACGATGTACAAAATCAATGATTAATGGGAAAGAAAGAAAAAATAAACCGGTATACGGTAGACATAGTATATAGTAAGAAAAGCAAATGCATCTTTAGTTGTACTGTACAGTCGATCAATTAATGATATTCGCACACAATACATGAGCAGTTTCCATTTTCATAAATTTTTGCAAGACACTACTCGGTGAATTTTTACGGATTTCCTTTTCTTGATTTGTAATTGTATGTACGGAAGAATCACTCATACCTAATTCTCGTGCTACCTTCAACGCAGTTTTTAGTTGACCATCAGCTTTTCAAGAAGCTCTAGCTTTTCTTTAATTGTCATGAAACTTTCTCTTTTTATCTTCACAAACTTTAGATGAAACAGCGCTCTTAGGTGTCATTACATTTCATTAACTTTCGCATTTAAAATGAAAAGGGAACTTCTACTCTCAGCGATGCTAAAAGGATAAAGATCCATTCATGGAAAAAAAAAATTTTAGTAGCCAATAACAAAGCTGATACGAACACACCACGATTCCCTTCCGAGAATTTTCGTGTTGCGGTGAGGAATTCGCGTTAGGTCTGAATACTGGAGAAAAATCGTGTTATAGATATTTCGCATAAGTAGCGCGAGTCAAATGTTTTCCTTTGGGATTTTGAAAGTGTGCGGTGAGCTGCCTTCATTGTTTTCATACTTCTTTGGTACACGTCGATTCCAAGGAAGGGAAGGATCATCATTTTGTGAAGGTTTTCTTTTAAACACGATTCCCAAAAGTATTCAAAACTATCAACTTCTCCCATTTTATATACAAATCAAACTCTCATATTTTTCCAGATCAGCAACACTTGGGTGAGCGCGTCGCAGCGCTTCCCACCGGCAACAGACTTGACCCGTAAGTTCGCGCACTGGGACAAATTTTTACAGTACTCGCAGCACTGTAACACTATCATCATTCGCACCACTCGTTTTCAGTTAACCTGCTTACACAACCGTAATAATTATTTGTTTTAACTCATTACTGAATATATTTTACAAGGTAAACTATCTTCAAACAAGGAAAATAAAAGATAAATTTATGAGTTTAGAACGCATAATGTAACTTATAATTTTCTTGATTTATTGGGGGGGCTCTGCCCCCTCAAAAATATTTTTTAGGGGGCTCGGGCCCCCTCAAGCCCCATGGAGTCGGCGCCACTGCAGCCAAGAAAATTATACCCTGCTTGGACTGCTGTAGGATTCCAATTATCCAAACCAATTGGGACCGGAGCCCATTCGGATAATAAAAAATCCGGACAACTTGTTTTTTCCGTAAAAGGTTTATGTTATTTAATTATTGAGTCCATGTTGAAAATGGGAAAAAAGAACTATTTTAAAGAAAGAGAGCTTTTAATTAATCAAATGAAAAGGCAATAACCTTTTACTTGTTAAACGAACTTACAAGTGCTGTACAATAGGATGGATCAGAAATACATGTTAAAAAAAATTCTCCTAGATAACAAAACACCCCTCAATATTTTTAGACTTGTGGATATTAGCTTCCTATTTCAACTGAAAGAGGGTGCTCAACCCCCTCCCCCAAACTTCATACGTATGGGGAGAGGGGGGGGGGTGAAAGAAAATTGAACTGAAAAAACAATGCTACATATTATAATATACACGAGTGATATGCATATATATTTCATTAAAATAATTATTTATAAAAACACAGCTGGGGAAATCAAATATTTCTAAACTTGTAGCATTTTCTGTACTATGGTTAATGTTCAATGAAAGGGTCATTGAGTACCCTCTTAAAATTTGAGTAAGAAGCTGAAACTTTTACAGCATAATGCTATTAATAAGTCTAAAAAAATAGGGGAAGGGGGGGGGGGGTCCTGGACTTCAGCTTGAAAAAAAAATTTTTTTGAACCACTCTGCTGTACAACTAGGGTAGTATGTACGTACCGTACTTTAAATAAAAGTCATTAGTTGCTGAATATTTCGGTCAAAGTTAACTGTTTGACTAGTTACGCGGAGGGAATAGAGCGTAAACAGAATTATTATTTTGGGAGTCACAATGCGCTTCCATCTTATTTTTTTTCTTCTGAAATTCTGAAAGCGATTCGGATAATAAGCGATTCGGAGTTTGGATAGTTGGTGTTCTACTGCAAGAAAATTGAGCATTTCAATTTGCTGCAAATTAGTTTCCTGATTATCACTGCTTTCGTTCGGAAAGTAAGTTTTACAGTGTGCAGCTCATTTGTTGATTGATTTAAAATGCATTTATATCCACCACTTGCATATAGCTTTAGGACTATTGCAGTTTACTCAAGAAGTTCACTGCAAATTGGAAGTGTGGTGCGAGTTTAGGTTTAAACTCCTCTGCAACCCTACTGCGAAAGCTCTTGGTACTGAGAACCCATCCTCTTTATACTGACCTTCCCAAGAAGAAGATGGGTTTTGCAAAAAAAATTTCTCAGGCCCATCGAGTAGATGAAAAGGATGCTGCGCATTGTATTCAGCAATAATAATATTTTTTAGCTGAATGATTGGAGTCACATTTCCTTGATACAACAATACGGAAATGCATAGAAGTGTATCAGTGTTCAGAGGGGGCGCAGAGCCTAAAAGGTTGACAACTCCTGGAGTATAGAGTGTGGGAGGAACTGGGCTATCGCCTTGATGTATGGCGTGTGACCAAGGATTCACACATATATCTGTAAGGAATGTAAATAAAACTGGAATTGTTTCTGTATCTCCTAAATAATATTTTTTGCTGTACTCTTCTTAGTCTTTTTACCATAGCGAACAGCGCTTCAAAATCCCAGCGAAAATTATTACTGTCCCCATATAGAATGGAAATACAGTCGAACCTCCATATATCGAACTTCCACATATCGAAATTCTCTATGTATCGAAATCCTAGCAAATTTCTATGTTCATTACATAAAAAAATTGTTTTTATATATCGAATTTAATTTCGAGACATTCGTAGATTTTTTTTCCACTTTAGATTGTTTGTCTCATGAAAAATTCAAGTTAGGGGAGAAAATTATGTTCACTCAAGTTTGCTACGAAACTCATCAGAAATCTGGGGTTGAGGGGTGTGTACATAGGTCGTTGTTTCGTTCTGGAGTTCTTAAATTCCCTGAAGTTTATTTCAAATCTTAGTTGTAACCAGTAAAATTGTAAAATCAGTTTCAAGTTCTCCCTTTTGTCTGTTTCTTATCATTCCTCGTCTTTTTAGCTGCAGTGAAAATCATTCAATTTAAGTATATTGATTTTTTACTTTTCTTTCCATTACATTGTCAAAACGAAAATCCCCTAATGTTGCGGATCAAGCTGAATTGAAGAAGAATGAAGATGTATGAAGGTGCAAAAAAGTAATTTGTTATTTTTTAATTACAAACTTTTATTTAATCCCATGCTTGTATCAATTAGAAATTGGCTTTCATACACGTAAATTAGTGTTAATTTTAATGTTTTAGGAGACTTTTAGGATAAAATAAGATCGTTTCTATATATCAAAATTTCTATATATCGAATTTTTTCCCGACAATTTGCTACTTCGATATATGGAGGTACGACTGTATGTATACTTTGGCGGAGCTCGTCTTTCATATTTACAACATGATTTTATGCATTATTGCAACGATAAGAATATACCAGAAGAGAAATAATTGAAAACGAAAAAAAAGAAAAACTGTTCCATTCAACTTTTGATTGACGTCATAAGGAAAGCCATCACAGAACAAGTTTCCTTTTTTTACACCTCGTATGTCTTCCCGTTTCGATGCTTTTGTTCATTTGGAGGCTTCTTTTGGGTAAAATCTTCGAAAGAATGTATGACGTACCGAAGTTAAAAGACAATTTGTTTTTATTTGCCAAGTTTCTCTAGTATCAAGCTCAGCTAAGTACCGAGAAACAAAGGGGTGAAAGCGCAAAATTAAAAGTTTGGAAATATTTTGTACAAAGGGTTAAAGAAATTCTTATATGTTTGAGGCAAGAGAAGGTAAAAGTAGCTTGTTTCAGTTATTGTTGTACAGCTTGATTTAAAAAAAAAAAAAATCAACAAAAGCCTACTTTTGGTTTGAACTTCGCATGTGTTTTACTCAAAACTTTAAAAAGACAATTTGGATCCATTTTTTTCTCACTGCCTAAACTTTAAATGACAATGCACTTTAACAGAGTTAAAAACGTTCAAAAAAAAAAAAAAAAAAATCTTGAAAACTTCTTAATCCTCAACTACCGCAATCCTCATATTGAGTGTTCTACAATGGCACCGTGTTTTGGAAATTAGTGGGGGTGCTTAAAGTCAAAATCAGAAATCAGGTAAAGGGAAGAATTGGTTAAATTTGCAAACTTAGCCTATTGTAAAATGAGCTGCATAGGTATTTAATTTTTTTAATTAAAATTTTTCATTGGAGGGAGGGGGGGGGGGGGTGAATACCGAGGGCTGTTACTCGGGATACTTATTTTTTCCTACTATAGTGAACAAGTAGAAAAAGAGATTCACCTAAAAAGTAATTAAAAGGAATTAGATTTTAATCATGAAAATGGCAGAAAGAATCTTACCTCATGAAAACACGATTGATTCTTTGAGTGATGAGAAGAACTGATGACCCGAACAGTGAAATAAAGCAAGATGTAATTTTTCTTTATTTTTAACCTCGATAAGTCAAGTCTGTTCAAACCAAACTTGATATTCCTCGCCTCCACTTGAGTAGAAAAAAACAGCTCCGTTCTTATACAGGGATGTAAATTCCGTATACAAGCTTGGATATTACGTACAGAACCCGATTACAAGCAAGAATCACTTAGGAACGAATAGTCGTAAACGCAGTCCTGACGCTCTATAAGCCAAACTACAAACTACACAAAGTCAAACATTGAAAGATGCAAAAACGGATAACAAACAGTGATATATTATATTGTACAAATAATATTTTACGCTAGATTTTAGTTTTTTAGAAGTGTTTTTTGTAATGCTTAAGACTGCTGCTGTAAAACATGCGTCGCAATAACCAGACCCGGATCTTGGGGTAAGCGACGTAGGCGGTCGGTGGCGGATTGGTTGAAAAAATCCGCCCTGGCATTAGGAGATGTAGCGGCTCCATACCTCTTATAGATATTAAATTTTACCTAACGATTGGGATATCACTTAAATGTGAGGAAATTATGCTTAACAACTAAATATGTTTTATTTAAACAAAATTTAACAGATAGAAACACTTCTGCGCTTTAATGGTGAACAAATTGATACAGTATTAGCTAAACCTTATTTTGGGGGAAAATTGTGATTGTAATTGTCCATTTAAGTATTTTTATAATGCCCGGAACTTGATGGAATATTTCCGTAATGATAGCAATTCTTGGCTAGTATGTCCTTTTCTGCAGTCATAATAAGTAACTTAATTGCCCTGTTTTATGAAACTGATCTAGCGATGTTCACATGGGTGAAAGACTAGGGCCGTCTTAGAACGTGATGGGTCCCTCGACACAAACATACATTACTGGACCCTGTCATAAACATTCCCTTTTTTTGTACTGCCATACCCTGACGACCTCCAGACTCGATGCGAGGTCAAAAACCTGGTGGGAGGGGTCGGGTACGAGTTTGGCAGCCCCTTATTTTTTTTTTTCACACGCATGTATCGATACAAAGAGAGAGAGTGGACTTAGCTTTATAGCTTCTGGGAGTCATTAAAGTATTAGCTATATAAACTTAATGGAAAGATTAACATTGAGTCTGAAATAGGGGGTCCGGGGGGCCTCTCCCTGAAAATTTTTCGAAACTGCAGTCTTAAAAACTCAATTTTAGACAATATTTGGTGATGTTAGGGGATCATGGGTTCAGGGTTTCTTCTGCTGCAATTTTTCGAAAGTGGAAATCCAAAAACAGAATTTTAAATTATCTTCGAGTATATGGTATGAAAAGCGGTTCCGGGGGGCTCTCCTCTGAAATTTTAAAAAATATATTAGCTTTGAAAACGCCGTTTAAGAAGAGCTTTGGTGATTTTAAGTCGGGATAGATTCTGAGGCCATCCACCAGAAAATTTTCCAATTTAAGTCTTAAAAGCCTTTTTTGGTTAAGACTAGGACACCGGCAGTTACTCGAAAATTAAGTTCCAAAAACGAAATTTTTGCTGACCGTCAGTGATGTTAGAAAAAGTTTTCAGGAGGCTCACCCAGGAAATTTTTTGAAATTGAAGCACTAAAAACGAGATTTAAAACGTTCTTCATTGATGATGCCGAAAGAGAGGAGGAGTCGGGGCACTTTCCCAGAAAATTTTTGATACTGTTAATTTAAAAACACAGTTTTAGACCATCTTTGGGAATGTTAAAAAAATGGGAGAGGTTCGAGTACTTACCTCCAGCAAATTTTCGAAACTAGAATCCCATGTTATGGGCGGGAGTGGATTCGGCTGTTCTGTTATGAAGTTATTCAAAATTGAAGCCCAAAAATTTAAAATTTACACTATTTTCGATGATATTAGGAGGGACGGGGGGGGGGGGGGGGTCTGGGGACCACCGGAACTCTGTTGACATTGGTTTTTATCTACTTATTTTCTTTTTAAACTGAGGGGACCGAAACCGTGAGTTTTGTACAGCGTACAGAATAGTTTATGTTTCGTCAAAAAATACTTGAAACTCGCATTTCGGCGGTCTTTGACCTTTGATTTGATAATCTTAATAATGTAGAGTCTTTCATGCTCCTCAATGGAATATTAAGATTGCATTTTTTTAAATAATTTTACGGGAAAAATATTTTGTCACTTTTATTCCAATTGTAATAAACAGGGTTGCCGAGAGCAAAAGTGGATCCAGGAAAAAAATGACATAGGTCAATTTTTTCGCAGGCCCCCTTCTACACCGTTCACCATTAGGATATTTTACCCTCTGCGCGAGTTCAATTCCGAGCCGGGCACCTATTCTCTAACTAAGCTGACATGACCTCACATCGGCCCTTGTTGTAAGTTTCATTTTATAGCAATTGTGAATTGTCATTTATAAATGGATGCCTCAGTTGCCAAATCGATTAATTCCACTTAAAAAAAAAAAACCTCATTTCTGCTTTAATAGTGCTTAATTAATGCTTAGCATGTGAATTTATATTAAAGTTTTAATTCAGTACATTTCTGATCCTGTGATGGCAGAAAATGTAACAGGAGGGCCCATTCACTCCAAGATAACGCTATCTTCTTCATCAATTTTCTCTACTTTTTGTTTTATGGAGTTAATCAATTTGGCAAGTGAGGCATCCAAATAAAAACGTGAAAGCGACCAAAAGTATTTTAACTTATGACGACAGCTAAGGTTTCCCTGTTTTTTTTTTTAAATTCATTTATTTTTTATTATACCACTAAAATATATTGGCAGCCATAGGGGCGACTAACTAAAAGTGAGGCCCTAGGCCCACATTAATTTGGAGGCCCCCTGAAGACTATGCAGTGTTTGATTTACATTTTTAAAGCACGAATGCACTTTTGGAGGCCTCTTTGTCTAATCCAATAATTATGTATAAATCTTATTATACATAGTATTATTATGTGCTTATGAGCATTTATGAATCCTCTTTGGGCCCCCTCATAATCGTGACCAAGTAAATTCGTTATTGGCAGAATGATTAAAAATTCCTCTTTAAAGAAGTTTTTTTCCAATTAATAAGTCATAATTTTTTATTTTTTTAAAAAATACATGTATTTTTCATATCGTTGCAATGCTATGCAAAAATGTGGGGCACCTTAGGGACATGGGGCCCTAGGCCTTGGCCTTGTCAGCCTGTGTGGTAATCAGGCCCTGGGCAGCCCCATTTCAGAAATTCCCCCTCCCCCGCCCTCTTGGTGACGGTACTGCCTCCCTCCACCCGCAAGCTTTAGCCCATGCGTAAAGAGGAGCTGAGGCTGTGTTTTGCGAGTTAGCGTTATTCTAAACACATGCGCGCAAAATTTACATTTTGCTTTTAGTAGACCGGCTCGAAAGACTTTGCTGTTAGTTGATCGGCCAGAAGCATGACCGGCAAACCGGGCAAATGCCCGGTTGCCCGACGGCTGTATCCGCCACTGGCCGAGGGCGGCAGGGTTTAGGGACGGCAAATTTCGAAAGTGAAAATATTTTTTAAAACTAAATATCTGTTTCAGCGTCATAAAATTCACTGCTTCAATGATAAAAAATAAATAATAGTTCAGAGTGTGTATCAGTGCTTGGATATGCAAAACATAGTTTGGAATTTAACAAGAAATTTAATTTAATTTCAGAGGCACCAAATTGCGTGACTTAAAAAGTCTTTTAAAAATATTAATATCTCTTTCAGTGCCTTAAGTTGCACCAGTGTTAAAAAAGATACTCTAAAGGGTGTACCAGTGCTTGGATGTGCAAAACCCAGTTTGGAATTTAACTAGAAACTCACTTTAATTTTAAGCACTTTACTATTATTTTTATTTTATTAATATATTATTATTTTATATTATGAATATTCAATGGAAGGGGGCGGCACTTGTTAATATTGCCTAGGGCGGCAGAACTACTGGCAATGACAACACACCGCCCGTCGCAAATTAGGAGCCATTTTAACAAACTTTCATCTGTCGTTACGAAGCGTGTATTAGAGCTACTCTGCCGTGCTAAGCACAAAAGTCGTATCTACATTTTTGGTCAAAATTGAGTTATTTTCACCAGATGGTTCTTTGTCACATATTTTACCCAAATACAATGCTTCATAGTCATTTGCGGATGGAAAATATTTTAAATATTTTTAAAAATTCTGAAAAAATTTCATCTGAATCAAATACATGGTGGCATACAACTTTAAACGGGAATTTCTCATTTTGAACTCAGCTGCAGATACCACTTTTGCGCCTAGCACGGCAGACTAATCGCAATTTTTAATAACCGCTTTAAACCTATCTTAAATTCTAAAATTTTGTGTGTAATCATCTTTCTGTAATAAATTTTTGAATTGTTTCACATCCGCCAGTATCTGACTTTGGATGCATGTAGTGCGTCAGCATTGCGACCATATGTTTCTGAAGTGATTCTTGCTTGTTATCGTGCTCTGTACCTCCCCTCCCAGCTTGTACTTGGCATTCAGGGATACTATGTATTTGCAAAGTGCCCGATACGAGGACCCGAATGATTGCAAGATCTTCTCGGTTGAATTTGCCCTCAGCGGGAGCGTCAACGAAAAATTCGCGTGCTAATATCTTTTACCCCTAGCACAAAGTGAAAAATGTTTCTAAATGGTCTTAATTTCGCTCTACTGTTAAAAATTTTCATTGTTTAGTAACCTCGCGTTTTTTATACAATTCACCATGAAGGAGGATTTAATAAGCCATCGGATTCCGACAATGGGGTTGTTTCCTTCAGTCAAACGTACTACTTTTACTCACTGAAATTGATAGGATGAGTTAAAAAAAATATATGACCCAGAAAATATTTTAATTTTCCCAACAGTTATTTTTTAATTAATTTTTTAAAATATTCAATTTTGAAAACAAGGCGTGGTCTTGATGACGTCACAAGTGATGCAATTTGGCGCATCTTTCTACCACGTTTCCACGTTATGATAATCAAGAAGCGAATTAAATATTGCGCTCTACGCTTACTATCAACCATATCGTTGCCATACACGTGAGTAAAGATGCGAATTAAATATTTTTTTCCATGAATGGCAACACTGAATGGCATTTCATCATTTGTGATGTCACACGACAGAAGAGTATACAATGAAAGCGCACCGATCTAAGCAATTTTTTTTTAAAATATTAAACTTGAACAAATTATTTAAAAAATGGTCAGATCCTATATTTTTAGGCATGCTTTTTCAGAAAAAAAAATACTTTTAAAATTTTTGGAAATGACCCCATTCAAAACATTGGAGATCTGAATGAACGGCTGAGGGATTAACCAGAAGATGACCTGATAAAAGAATCGTAGTCATTCCAAATTAACCAAGAGACCATACGATAATGTAATAAAGAAAACATCAAAACAAGTAGCAATCAAAAGAATATAGTAAAATATGTTTTTGGAAGTATACATTATTTGCCCTCGTCTCTCCGTTATTGAAATTTGAGGTCTTAAAGCTTGCTGAATTTTTAAAAAAAAGTATTAAATTCAGGCGAGCTCCAGTGACATGTGAAAGACAACTTTCACACGCTTTGCAGATGAATGTCCTGCCACATGCATACGGTGAAACCGCGTGGTACCTTCCATTTCACGCCAAGTCTTAAAATTTGGAAACTTTTTTTTTAAGTTTTTGCAGGACATTAAAACCTTATGTCTCGATAACGGGGAGACGAGGGCAAATTATGTATGCGTAAAGAACTTTCACTATGCTCTTTCGATTGCTACCTATTTTTTCCCATTGTTACAAAAAATTTTGTGTAGTTCCCTGATTTGATGCATAAATGCGAACGATCCAGGCAGGATAGTTTCATCAACTCTAACCAGGGAACGCCATGAATAATGTAGTAAGTAAAAAAAATTAAATATTTGCCCTTGTCTACCCGTTATCTAGATATAAGGTCAAGAGAAGTTGCCAAATTTAGCGAGGAATGGATAGTTCTGCAAACGGTGATCAGGAGGTTGATACCTTTTAATGTTAATTAAAAGCTACAGCCTGTATAACTTGGCTACAGCGAGTGTCCATTTCTAACTAAATTTCTCAACTTGAAAGGGGAAAAAAAATGTTTCCCATTTTGAAACCTCATCTATACACATAAATGGCTACTTCTGTATGTATGTCTGGGGTAAGCTTCAAAACTACTGGATCGATTTTAACCATTTTTTCACCACAGAAGGCTACATTATCAGGAAGCAACATGGGCTGTAATTTATTTTTAAAAAACTTAGTTTAAAAAAGTTATGATGGAAAACTTGAAATTTCGTGTCATTTCCCCATTAAATGATTAAATATAAAACCCATTGTTACAAAAATTCGTTGCCTTACAACAGCAATATTAATAGTAATAATGAAATGTTACATAATGAAAATGTTTGATCAAAGCTTCTCCGGAGCAAACATGAGTTTAAAGTCATTTAAACATATGAAAACTCTACTTTTTTAGGGAAACATAGTAGAGAGATTTTTTTTTCTTCTTTTTGTTTGTGTGTACTTATTTAATTAAATTAAGCGTACAGTTTTCTTAGTGATGGTTTTTGTTAGTTCATATTTTGAAAATTCTTCAAATTTTTATATGCTTTCTTTTCTAACTGAATACTATTTCGTTCTTTATACTTATTGCTATTTCACTTTTATGGGTAAGGAAGAAGCTCGATTTTTAATCACGTCAAAGCATGGTGTTTTTAATTCTTTCAGTTAACACAGAAAAAGAATGAAAGTAGCGATTTCTTCTCGCAATTATTACTGACCCAGGCAACGCCGGGTATTTTCGCTAGTATTTCAATAAAAGAGATACAAGGGCAAATGATTTATGCGTCAAAAACATGTTTTACTGCGCTTTTTCAATTGTTATTGTTTTGATTACTTATTATTTATTTATTTATTTTATTTTTTTTTTTTCATTTTTACACTAACGTATGGTTTTCCGGTAAGATTTCCTCAAAAAAGCCTATTCTTTGTAAAGCAGTAATCAACTATTTCAAAAAAAAAAAAAAAAGTAAATCGAGTGTATTCAGTGCTTTAAAAGTTTTGTCTGGTCAAGAATTAGGTTGTTCCGAAAATAATAAAGAACTGCATTTTAATCTTGATGGAACAAGAAATCATCTTGAAAAACATCAAGCTGACTCGAAGAATTAGTTCATTGTATTTGAAAGCTTTGTTCCTGGGTTCAACAACATAATTTCCTTGGTTGGTTTTCTAAGAACCTTTAGAAGTTTTGACGTTGAGGCTGATTGACTTCGCAAGATGTGCGTAAACTTTCTACGCACGAAAAATTTTAAGCAAAATCCTTTTATTTCCTAATTTTTAAGTGGCAGAGAGAAGTACATATATATGTAAAACGGAATATGGTGACCCCAAGAATTAGGTACAGATATTTATTTCCAAAACGTATTTAAAAAGAGAAAATCTTCAATTAAATTTAAAGTAAAATTCTTTAATCAAAGTTAATACGTACTGTCAAGCTGTCTATTAGGTTGGGCCGAAAGAAGGATATTTTCGATAAGCAATTTCTAATCTCTATACATAAAAAAAAGTAAGGTCAAAGAAAATGCAAAAGGAAGTCTGTGGCAGGCCTACGTCCAGGAGACCCCATAGCACCTACAGCCTTGAAATGTTGTACAAAATTACTTTGAGTCCCAGTGGTTTGCACTTGGGGTTTTGTTTATTAAATTTTGAATTAGTTTTTTTAAATAAATTTCACGTAAATTGCCTATTAAAAGAATGAAAGATTTTCCACGCCCCTTAACATTCTATGTCATTCGAAAGAGATTTTGTTTCTGCATTAAATAAAGCTTATTCCAATTTTCTCAGTTAATTAGAACAGCAGATAAAAGGGCTTTTAATTTAGCTAAAAGTCCTATTTTTAACTCAATTCAAGCCCAGAGATAAAGAGCAAAATATATTACTAGAGACCACGACTTTGAAAGCGACTTTTCAAACATACAAAACGACCGTTTTGCTTTGTTCAGGAGGCCCTTAAGCTGTGAAATTTGGTACAAATTAGTTTTGATCCTGTGGGAGGGGTACTCTTTGAAGCGTTTCTTTAGAAACAATTTTGTTGTGCGTATTTTTTATAAAGGTCTGTTTGTCCTCGGGTTGGAGTGGGATTTTAATATTTTTCTATCTTCAATGAGTGTTTTACTAAAACTCTATTTTCTACGGGAAGGGGAGGGTGATTTTTATTTTGTTCTAATCGTAACGCGTATTGCTTCTCGGGTTGGCGAGCGGTAGCGAGCAAGGGGCGGAACCCCCTAGTAGCAGAAAAAAAAAGTTATGTATTGCCATCGTAAATATGGGGAAAATCATTAAAATTGTTTGATATTTGTGTCTTTTGACTACGTATAAACTTCAAAGTTCGAAAAAATAAGAGAGATATAGCCAATTTTCAAATTTTTTCATAAAAATCCAAGTGGGGAAAATTTTGTTCGAAAACCAGTTAAATGCTTCCTTTTAACACTCTTATACAATTATTTACGTTCCTTCAATTAACCAATAATCGACGTTCTAAGTTTTTTTTTTTTTTTTGCTTATTGCAGTATTTTTTCTTTTCTGTTCAGTTATAATTTTTTTGCAACAAATGGCACTTTGCAGCTCTTTATTCGAAATTTAATAATATTTTATGGTATTAACAACATAGACCCACCCCAAGAAGGTGGCTGCACTTCGTGTTCCACCATATTCTTCTCATCCACCGAACCAAGAAAAAAAGATAGTAATTTACAGGACTTATTTGTAAAGTATATTGAATTTATAATTACTATATGATTTTAAACAAGTTTCTATGTTTAGATAGGTGAACTGACTCAGTTTTCTCATTGATTGACCAGCGTTGCTGTTTAGGAACTGTCCATATATAAATGATGTCGATGTCACACTTTTTTCAACATTTTTGACTCCCTTTCCCCTTTAGTCACAAGGTGTCACACTTCACCTTACCCCCTCCTTTTATCACATGTCACGCTATTTTTCAGAACCATATTCCTGTTAAAAAATGCGTGATGTCACACTTCTACTTATCCCCTCCCTCTCATCTGTCACAAACTGTCACAATTTCACAAATTCCCTCCCCCCTCAAATCGTGACGTCATTTGTGGAGTCCCTTAGTTTAAAATTAATTTTAATTTTCAGTGTGGGCGGTTTTTTTTTTCATTTTGCTTATTATTTATTTATTAGTATACCCAAGGGGTTCGCCAAATTCTTTCGGATTTCGGAAGGGGTTCACAAGGAAAACGAGCTGATGTGTGCCTCACATGACTTCCTTTTACTCCATTTTAATGTCATTTTCCCATTATTGGCAAT
Source organism: Uloborus diversus (assembly GCF_026930045.1). Taxonomy (NCBI): domain Eukaryota; kingdom Metazoa; phylum Arthropoda; class Arachnida; order Araneae; family Uloboridae; genus Uloborus; species Uloborus diversus. The sequence goes on from NC_072731.1 coordinate 228,320,696, forward strand.
TTTAATGTGATTCAATAGTTTAATCTCTAAATATTAAAAACGATGGCCAAATTAAAACCAGATAAAAAAAAAAATCGCCAAATTTTCCGCTTAGTTGGCGACAAAACTTGGCGACCAAAAGACTGGCGATATATCGCCAAGTGTCCGCCAAATTGTAACACCACTTAAGTTTGCATTGATATTAACAATGATTTCCCCCCAAAAAGGTGCAAAAGACCCCCTTAGGAACATCCGAAAGCAACCAAAAGGGGAGGTGCACAACTAGACCCCACTACGAGTCTATGTACCAAATTTCAACTTTCTAGGACATACCATTTTTGAGTTATGCGAGATACATACGCACATACGCACATACGCACATACACACATACGCACATACATACAGACGTCACGAGAAAAGTCGTTGTAATTACCTCGGTGATGGTCAAAATGGATATTTCGCGTGTCTATACATTCTTAGGCACTTTTCCGCATGTGGTCGAATCGAAAAAAAAAACTCAACATTCATTTGGGGGTGAGCAAAATGGAAATTAAGGGCGATTTTTGAGTGAAAATTTTTTCGCGAATACAATACTTCCTTTTTTGTAAAAGGAAGTAAAAAGGTTGGGAACCGCTGATCTAGTGTTTCATCCAAGTCTCTGTCACCTCTTTTAGACTCTTGAATACTGAAGATCAGCTAATTCATCCAACATAATTTTCAAGGTAACCAAACACATTTGTATACACGGTGACAAAGACATCAACAGGCAATTTCTACAGGTTAGAGAGCATAAAAATAAAAAATGATGTCAGGTTTGGAATTGTTTTCTTCTTCGGAAAAAAATATTGTGCACTTTTATTAAGTTAAAGATTTCGAGCGCTTCCTTAAGTTTACAGAAGTGTTCCAACATTGCATTCAGGCTACTCCAGCTGATTTTGCACTCTGTTTCTTCTGAAGCCCAGTTTTCTGGGTTTTAATATTTATTGATGACTTTCGAAAAGACAAATAATTTTTACGCATTTTCGCACTTGCTGAACGTATGAACACTGAAACCTCGAATGCGAATACCAATTCATTCTCAGAAAATATACTCCATTTTTATTGTTTTCATGAATGGTAAATTTACCATTCATCATATGAGACGTAAGTTTTTCTTGCTCTTCTTGCAGATACACAGGAGGGTGATTAAAACTTCAAGCAATACTTGTGAAAATATTTGTTTTATGGACGGCAAAAATTGGGAAACGTTTGTAATGGAAAATCTGTGCGGAATTGGAATCCCGCGGGATTCGAGATCGGGATTGCGGGATTGGAAACCCTAAGCGACACGGGAGGTTACTGTGACCTCCTAAAAATATATATCCTTATTTGGCAAATTTTGTCTGATGATTCGGAAAATTTGGGTACGATATTGTTATATTGAAATTAAAAAATATATTTTTGAATAGTTCCTAATACCTCCTTTCATTAGATGGAAATTCATATGTGCATGCCAGTATTTTTATCATTCGGTAAAATCCATTGTTTCGTGTAAATTTTTAACTCTCCCCATCCGAAAATTTGAGTTTGGGACGCTCCTGTACACTAAAAATGAACTTATGAAAGGAACCAAGAAAATACCGTTTACTAAAATAGTATGCTGTACAATCAAATAAAGTATGTATGCAATATGTATGTATATGAAATACAAAACTGTTCTTTTGTAATTAATTTTTTACAATTTTTGTTAAAAAATGTGACTTGCATTGCTTGCTGAACGAATGGAAAAATGAAAATACTGAGTGTACTGTATGTACTCTTTAAGGAACTATTATACAGTAGTTAAACGAAGAAAACTGAAGGAACTTCTGAAAAATACACCGACTTCACACATGGAATATTGAACGAATTTCTGAAAGGAAAAACTGATTAGAACTCATTTCAAGAAAATCACTGATTTTCGTTTGTTAGAGCTTTGAAATTCTTTTGAGTAAATTAGAATTTCATTCAGATTTTTGATGTTTCGGATTTTTGACGTTCGGAATATTGACGTTCTACTGTATTTGAATTTATCAGGAACTACTAGTATTTGATGCAAACTTTCATTCAAAAGAGAGAGAAAAGTCTTCTTCCTGAAGGAAGTTTTGACGTATCAGGGTCACAGAAGATCCTTTTTGAGAGCTTTTATCAACGGGGGTTTTCACTTCCTGCCTCTCAAAAGGGAAAAGCCACATACCTTCACTTTAATTGGGTTCCAGATTCTCCCTTACACGCTTTCCAAAATTGTAGTGTTTTTAACATTTATCGACATCGAAGACGATAACAAAACATTTATCAATATCTATGAATGTTTAAAAGCATGGCTAAACTTTTATTCTTTTTTTCCTTAACCCGATTTCTTTCTTTCTTTTTTTCCTTTCTATTATTTCATTTTTTTTCCTACTTACTATTATTAAAATTGCTTCAGAATTCGTATGGAAAATCAATGAAATTCTTCATAGATTATTTGTCAAATATTTTTCTATATTTATCCAAATATTTTTAAAGAGCTTATATAATTTCCCTGAATATTTGTTTTCAATAGGACCTCATTTGCCACTTTGAAAAGCAAGTTATGGAAGCTCCATATAGATTTTATTCTATAAGACCCTTTCAAAAATATTTCTCTACACAATTCAATCTATAGTACACGTTAACATGTTTTATTGTGTTTAGCTTTAATCTTTCATTATTTGCTGCTTATTTATGGTATAAATCCGGGGTTCTCAACCTTTCAGGCTCTTCGTGCCCTTTGAACACTGATGTAAGGTTACCCTCCCCCCCCCCCCCTTCCGTTCCCATCGAAACTGAAGCTGGATAAAACATCTGAAACAAGTAACTGAATTAGGATATTGGCAGTTCCGCCCACAACATTTAATATTAGAATATTTCACTTTATTTGGAATTTTATTATATAGTATATTTTTTTGAAAACATGAAATTAAAGAATCAAAAAAGTAAAACTCGAATTAATTTGAGGTATCTTGGTGAGTATGACATGTAATACCAGAGAACACAGGGTCGGCTTTAATAGTTCTGCCGTCCTAGGTGATATTGACAAGTGCCGCCCCCCCCCCCCCATTGAATAATAATAATAATAAAATCAAGTGAGTTTCCAGTTAAATTCCAAACTGGGTTTTGCATATCCAAGTACTGGTACACATTTTAAGTTATCTTTTTTTCAACATTAAAGTAGTGCATCTTATGTCATTGTAAAAAAAGTAATATTTTCAAAAGACTTTAAAATCACGCAATTGTCCTCCTTGAAAATTAAATTGAATTTCTATTTAAATTCCGAACTATTGCTTTGCATGTCCAAGCACTGGTACACACTCTAAATTATTTATTATTATTATTATTATTATTATTATTATTATTATTATTATTATTATTATTATTATTATTATTATTTGGCATTGAAGTAGTGAATCTTATGGCGCTAAAACGGATATTCATACTTAAAAAAAAAAAAAAAAAAAAAAAAAAAAAAAAAAAAAAAACTAAATCAACTTCGAAATTTGCCGCCCTTAAAATCTGCCTAGGTCCTACCCCAGGAGCCGGGTTTGAGAGGACATCAGTCGGATAAATGCCCCTTTTTGTTAATATCAGGCTGTGACTGTGACAAACCACACTTCAGGTCACTTTCAATGTTCAGCTTAATATTTTAACTTTATGTATGCTGAAGCTGAATATGACAGAAGACAGATTCACAGAGATAAGTGGGTGACAGCTGCACTAAAAATCCCCCAAAATGGCGATAATGTCGCAAACATTTGTATGTGACTGAAAATTTGAGTAAATTAAAGGTTGAGTACAGCTGATATAAACGATGTTTATTTTATCCAATTAAAAACAGCATGATATTTGAGAATTAATACCATTTGCACTTTTACAAGATACACAACTCATTCTATCGTTTCATCTCTTTTATGACGGCTGTCTTCTGTTCCTGAACTTCATGGCCGAGAATAACAAAAAAAAATCTTACGGTTTACGACTGTATAGTTTTTAAAACATGATTGAATTTTGATTTTTCAATACCTCATCTTTTATACATATTCCCTTAATTAACTACGATTTCATACACGAAATAAGTCTTGAATAAATTGCACATAGTTCCTCGTTTTACTTACTGCGCCCAAAACAAACTATAAAAATATAAATAATCACACTACTATAATAAGTTCGGGTTCGTAATAAACAGCTGGAGGTCTTATTAAATCAACATCTCTTATTATTTCGTTTCTATTCATGTGATTACTTATGACCTAAATAAGTTAACATCGTTAACGCTTCGCCAAGTAAGTTCCACTTTCCTGCATTTCGATTAGCTTTTTCCGCTATTTTTAGTTCTTCCTCGACACTTCTTCAAGCTGAGTTTCTTATAAAGACATCGTTAAAATGATTTGATCACTTTCATATTTTGATTTGAATTGCAATGCTTTTCGAAGCATCGAAAGAAGATTCTGTTCAGTCGTTTTTGAGCAAGTACAAAATATTTTCAACACTTTCTCGAAGATAGGTTTAAAGTAGCGATTCTTGAAGTGGTGTTCCGCGGAGTCACAGGGTTCCATGGAGATCAAGGCTTCCGCAAAAACGTGCATTCTTTCTATAAACAAAAAGCTGTTGAAGTTTTTAAAGAGTATTTTCCGCAGGAGAAGTGGTGAAGTATCAAAATGATTTGTGGATTAAAAACTTATTCATTGTCAAAGTATGTATGACCTTCGATTATACAAACACTCATGTGTCAAGAAAAAGAAATACCACAACACACTTGATAAACCTGACCAGGCCCAGATCTATACATTTGCCCCCCCCCCTCGCAAAAAATCTGCAGGGCCCAACCGTTCACTAAATTGCTTTACCCCCCATGTGTGTTTTCATGTTTTCTCTCTTGTTCGTTAGGAAAATACTGATTGAAAGCTCCATTTAAATCTTATAGTAATTATTTATTTTTTAGGATTCTTTTCAGTGACTCATTTAAACATGAAATGAATTAATACAACTTGCATGGAACTCTTGAGCGATCTCCGTGGTGGAACCCTAAGGTTCGGTGGAATACAGTTTAAAAAACGCTGATCTATATGGTAGAAAGTTATGAACAGGAAGTTTATTTGATCAGATGAATTAAAGCAAACTATTTCTAAATTAATTTCTTGCATCCGCTGACTACTCGATTAACTTTTAGTTTTCTCCTCCGATGTCAAAAAACGTTGTTCTGAAATAGAAAGTGAATTCTGTTTTCTGTATAACGAAGCTTATAATACCAATGAAATATGAAAAGCAAAAACAATTAATGCTCTATGTGACGTGAACAAACATGAAAACAGTTTGGATAGGATAAATTTACGCTAAATGTTTTCAGAATAGAAGTCCATTGCTAAATTCGTGCATTTGCAAATTCAAATTACATCTCTTTATATGCCGATGCTATGCTGGAAAGTGGAAATTAAACCGAGTTCTGTGCCTAGTTTTACGCTTATGATGCTGATGATATATATATATATATATATATATATATATATATATATATATATATATATATATATATATATATATATATATATATATATATATATATATATATATATATATATATATATATATATATATATATATATAATAACTTTAATGAGTAGAGTGTTAGATATGTTTTTAACCAAATCTCCCATGAAAGCCTTCTTAATGGGGTAAATGAAATGAAAAATATTTTTCAATGAATTTTGGTCATCTTGGCCGTTTTGAGTTACATTTTGACATCTTTCCATTCCTTCGCTGCCATTTGCGTACAGATAGATAATTCACACTCCATCATATAATATTGCTAATGGTAACGAATGAAATATGAGGTGAATAAAACAATGCACGTACAACATAGTGTTGTACAACATGAATCCACTACGAAGTTAAATCTAAAATTTTAAATAGTCTCTGTTTGCAATACTTAACTTTCATTGACTATAAAATGATTTGTTTGGTGTGCAAAGAATCATAGAATAAAGAACAAAATTAATTTCTTATTCATAGTGTTCTTTCATTCTAGAATTACGTAATATTTCTTGGAAATTTTCCTCAAAGAATAGAATAAGATTTTCCTTACTAATTAATGAATAGAAACTTGAACATTTGTGTTGTTTTGAAAATTGACTTCCTTCTTCTACAAGACATAACAATCGCAACATTATCATGAAATTTTCAGAAATGATTTCCATCCACAAAGAATGATGGCCCCGTGGAATAATTTCAGGCTTCTGGTCTGAGGTACATTTACCATGTCGCAAATATCGTCTCTACTAGGAACCCAAACAACGTTAGTTTCTTGAAAGGAATCCCAAACGGAACTTAAAAAATGTTTGCGTTAGAAAAAGGGACCCGCAAAAATGAATTGCGACCCAACCTGTATTACTCAGCGTGAAAGTTAATGTTTCAATGCGTTTATCTTACAACAGAAATTTTTAACAGGTTCCATACTTGAACTGGGGCTGCAGTATGCATCGGCGAATATATTACAGTCAATGCTCTTTAGAACGACCCCGTATTACTGCGACCCTTCCGTTATAGCGACCGATGCAGGAAGTCCCGTTCCCTATTCCATAGATGCAATGTTATTTTATCTTCCATTACAGTGTCTAAACTGAACCGTTTGTTCCGATATAACGTCAAAATTGAATTTCTTTTCTTTTTTACTTTCTTCTATATCTAATATATAGAAGAAAGTATTGGATTCGTGTAAATTTTCGAATTTCGAATTTTGACGGATTCAAACGTTTTGAGGTGTGCTGAGTCCATTTCGACCATTTTTGGAAAATGTCTGTCTGTCTGTGTGTGTGTGTGTATGTATGTGTGTGTGTATGTATGTGTGTCACGTCTGTGTGTGACCAGTTTTTTGTGGCCGCTCTACAACAAAAACTACCGCATGAAATCGAACGAAATTTAGTACACATATGTGCCCCTATGTGAACTTGTGCCCATTAGTTTTTGGCGCGAATTCCTCCAAGGGGGGTGGAGCAATGGGACGTTTTTCGAGTTACGCGTGCTTGCTATTCCTCAGGAAGTTACTGGTGGAATCAAACAAAATTTGGTCCATATGTTGGTATTAACAGGAACAGGTGCTGATTCAATTTTGGTGTCAATAACTCAAACGGGGGTTGAGCTATAGAACGTTTTTTGTCGTCAATTGTGACTGCTGTATCTCAAGAAATAATGAACGGAATGAAAGAAAAATTTATCGGCAAGTAGCCCTTAGTGGGTATAAGAACTGATTTTATTTTTGTGTCAACAGCTAAAAAGGGGGTAGCGCAATCACCCGTTCTTTTTTTCCATTTTGAGTGCCCTATCTCAAGAAGTAATGCTACGTTCTGGTTGAAATTTGGAATATATGTGAATCCATATGTAAACAGGCTTTGGTTCTATTTTGACGCCGATCGCTCCAAGAGGTGTTGATTTTTTTTTTTTTTTTTTTTTTTTTTTTGCGAATAAAAATATTTTTATTAATGCAACAATAAGAAAGATAAATCGTAATAGATTGTCGTCTGCGTATTTCTCGTGATTTTAATTGTATGGAAATGATAGGAAATATTACCTCAATGATTTAAAATTTTTAACTGTTGCCATCTTATGTTTGTTAACAAATAAAATATTTGTAATTCATTCAAGCAAGGCTTTTAAAATAACTTTCAATTTTCGCTCTTTGCTTTGCTTTTGCAATAATTCAGACATTGGGTCAAGTTTTTGCATGTGTAATTTTGTTTTTGTTGGGAATATTGCTTCCTCGTCAAGCATGGGGAGGGATCAGAAAAAAAAGAAAAAGAAAAATATAGAAGAAAGTTTCGTGATGGCCACAACATACTAGTTTTTTCTCGTTATTCTGAGGACTAACTATTCGAGAACTAATATTTAAACATTTTATTTTTTTTTTAAATTTAAAATATTTCATACGAAATAGGGTATAGGTTATAAGATGAAAGAAAAATAAATGCCAATAATCGCACACATAGTAGACATTACGAATGATATTTTTTTGAAAAAGTCAAGAAATTGCAAAGCTTTTATAATATCTATGTAATAGGAAAAGATATACTTGAAAAAATCTCAACAAATAAATAAATAAATAAATAAAATCTTAATAATAATAATATTTATCTAATTTTTAAAATAACTGATTTTTAATGTATTTTGTCGTTAAACGTATTATTTTAAATTTATCTGCGTAATTTGCGGATAGTATTTCAGAATAAAATTTAAAACGAGAAAGCAACTAGCAAAATATGTTTTTTTTTTAATGGAACCTTTTGTTACGTGGTTAGTTTTTTGATTATCTTTTGAGACGAAGCATAACTTTGAAAAATTGTTCCTGCATGGGGGAAAAAATGACTAAATGACATGCAATACGTTATAACGACCTCGGGTTATAGCGGCCGATTTCGTTTGGACGACAGGGGTCGTTATAAGGAGCGTCGACTGTAGTCGTAGTTACGTGATTTTGGCAACGAAGGACCAGATGGGCCATTTCACGGAAAAGTCAACCACTTGTCCCGCACGTGACGGTTCACGAATTGCATTAAAAAGTAATGATTTCAAAAGGTAATGACGAAATTTTTTGCATAAAATAATCACACATAAGTTTAATTTGTAAAGCAGAAAAATTTTGCTTATTAATATTTAAAAGTGTTATTTTTAATAACTATATGAGACGTCACGTGTGGGACAAAATGACCGTTTTCCGTGGAATGTCCAGATGAAGCTGATCTCAACCCAGGCACGTCATTTCAAATTTTTCTAGTGGGATCAAAGAGTGTATTGTATACTCACTCAATGCATGTTCAATTGAAAGACAACAGACACCACAACCAATAAAAAGGAAAAAAAAAAATAAATAAATAAATAAAAATTAATTTGAATTTTGTCATCTTGAATTCAAATTATGTTTTTCGCAATCACGAGTGTGTGTTTGTTTGTGTGCGTGGGGCGAGATATGTGTATGTGTGTGTGTAGGCATGTGTGTTTGTGTCTGTGTGCAGTCATGAGTGTGTGGGTAGAGATGTGTATGGAGTGTTTGTGTGCGTGGGGACGGGGTATGTGTGTGTAAGCATATGTGTTTGTGTCTGTGTGCAGGCATGAATGTGTGGGCAGTTGTGTGTATTTGTGTGTATGTGTAGGTGTCTGTATGCATGCATGTGTGTATGTGTTTGTGTGTGTATGTGTTTGTGTGTGCGTATGTGTTGGTGCGTGTATGTATGCGTGTGTGTGTAGGACATGGACGCAACCTGGAGACAGTTTTCGCTAGAGGAGCAGCATCGTGAGGCCGGCCGACGCGACGGGTGGTGCTGCCAGAGGGTGGCGCCGCGCCGGTGGGAAAAATGATAGCACGCCAAAAACAGTCAAATGAAAGCAATAAGCAATCGTGATTGCTCAAAAAAAAAAAAAAAAAAAAAAATCCCGAAGTCAAGCGGCAATTGCCCAGGATCGTAACCAGATTTTCGTTTCGGGGTTGGGTTTTACGAAACACATGTCTTACGAAATCTATATGATGTAGAGCTGCTTTAAGGGCATTAACAGGAGCAAACACAAAAGATGACGCATCTTTTAGAAGAGAAAAAATCTGATGTGTTTACTTCATAACTTCACTGCTGTTAAATATTTGTATTTTTAACAACTATGAAGAATAGATGCGTATATTTATATACATGGGCGTAGAAAGGATTCCAGTTAAGGAGGAGCGAGCATAGGCGCATCAAAATAGTGGTTTTTTATTTACCCCCCCCCCCCCCCAAAAAAAAAGTGTGAACCTCACAAATTGCTTGAAATTACAGTGCCCCTCTTCCACTAAAATAACATTTACGTTACTTTTCGCAGGATAAAGGCAAAAAAGCGATTATATTGCTCTTCCTCGGAAATGTTTCGAAATTGGATCCTAAAATTGAAAATTTAAACTAACTTTGGCGACATTAGAAAAGAGCATGGGAGTCGGAGGTTTTCTTCTAGGGAGGGGCATTTGTCCCTCCCTCGCCCACTCTATTAAATTCATAGTTTTGACACTTATAAAATATTTTAAATGAAGCGTTTGGCACTTTTAAATTTAAAGAATTTCGATATTTTTGTTAGAGTTTGGTATTTAAAATTTGAAAGAAAACACTGTATTGTTTCTTAAGAAATGTTGTTTGTAGTAATATAATAAAAAAAAGACCGTTGATAAAGCACTGATATCGTGCAATACTTCAATAATAATAATTTCCTTTTTCAAATGAAATTGAATGAATAAATAAACATAAAATAGCAATGATAAATTTTTTTAGCAGAAAAAAAACATGTTTTGAAAAGCATTTTGGAATAGTTTTAAAGAATTTTGGAGGCGGTTTGAACCCTAAAATTTCACCCCTTAAATACGACCCTGCAATTGGCCCTTCCTGAAACCCCTAAATGACGGACCTGGCTCAACCTGGAAGGTACTGCTGCTCAAGAGGCTCGAACAACTACTTTTTCAGACTGATAATGTCATTATGATCTACCCTTTGACGTCCTTTTCAGGTTTTCGTGCATGCCCTGACACAAGTCTGGATTCTGTCCTCGACGTTTATTAAAGAAGTTGCCATTTATTCTTCAAAATAGCCAGTGCCGTCTGGACTGATGTTGAGGCAAATTGGACAGAATGTGATTTAGGAATTGGATCCGCAGCGATGAATCCCTGTTTTCCATCAGTGCTGATGATTACCACAACTGTTTGTGGAGACAAAGAAATCAACATTCTAATCCAACATTTGTTACTGAGAAACACATTGCCATTATACCTGATGTGAAAATCTGTATTTAGGGATCTTCTAGGACAACCTATCTCATTTAGCTGTCCTGTAAGGTACTCTGACGGCTTTCAGAAATGTAGCAGGTCCTATAAATAGGGATTAACAGAATTTTTGCAACTTTTTTTCGCTGTTATGATGTGTGTAACATTCATAATATTTCTTCATTAACAGTTTAAAAAAAATTCAACAACTATCTACAATTTTCTCACGACTGTAATTTACCGATTTTAAGGAAGTTAGTTTAACACTTTCTTTTTCTTGCGTTCAAAATCTGACGACAGAATTCTATGAAAAGAAAATGTAAATCATTTTAATAGTTCGCTCATTTGAATAGCGCTTTCCTTGAAGAAAGATCGAATAAAAAACAAATTTGACGTTCAGAACTTTTCCTCTTTAGTGATACGCTTTCAATCAGAGGTTTCAACGCGAGATTACTTCTGATATTTGCTCGTGATTAAATAACTTCTTTGTTATTCACTTAAACTACTGTTGTACAAAATTGTCAATGTAGTTTGACACGCATGGGTTCAGCAAAATGTAAATACGGAAAGCAAATATTCGTTGTCACGTTCAAAAACCCGTGAAACGTTTAAATATAAGAGTGTATTTTTGTTATTATTATTGCACGCAAATAAGACAATAACAATGTTTTAACCTTGAGCAGTTAAAAGTCATAAATGTAAAAGTCTTCCATTGTCCTTTGAGCAATTATTGATTTTCTATTTTCTCTTTAATTTCATATAAACAGCATGCATCCCATTTTCCCCCCAAAACATCCATGCTTTGAAAATGCTTTATTTTTTGAATTCCTCTTTCCTTTCCTTTTGGAACACTTAACTTAAATTTTACCAAATATTTTCAGTTCTAAAATTTCCTTACATGAACGCGATAAAGTGGAAAAAGGAAGGTTGAGAAGGACGGAAAAATGTATTCAATTTCTCACAAATCCCCCAAAAATATTGTTACAAATTTTGTTAAAAGATTATTTTTATGTGCTTAATTTTATGCAATTTTGCTAAGTTTTGACGCTAATTCCATTTATTCCATTTCAAAAGTACCTTACTTTTTAAAGCTTTATTTGTATCTTGTTTTTTTTTTTTTTTTTTTTTTTTTCGCTTATGCATCAGTTTTAACGTAGAGTTCCATGAGCTTGGCGAGAAATTGGCAAGATGTCGCCAAGCTGGCTTCAATCCTAGAACAAAATTTGGTGAGAATTAGCCAAGTTTGGCAACATTTAGAGCCAGATAGAAAACTCTAGAAGTTACTAAAATATTGATGTATTGCGCTCGGAGAGTAAGGAGCTGCTCCGAATTTTTTGAGTTGAAGAAGTTAGTGAGTTAGCCGTTAGTTGTGAGCGAATAGCTTATCTCTGTTGCCTACGTGTTGTTTGAGCTGTGATTCTCTCCGTGATTTATTGTATTTCGAAGTAAATGCATGTTTACTGTTATGTCTACAATGTTTTTAAATAAAAGGAAAATTTAGCTCAGATCAAAACTCCGAAAAAAAAAAAACTCCTCTATAGAAGCATTTAAAACTAAATAAAGCAAAAGCAAGAGAAATGACAAGAAGTAGAGCAAGGATTTCAACAAGAGAACTAAATCAAGTATATAACGTCTCTCATAAGTACTCACCATACGCCCGCTCATGATTGGCCCAGACGGTCCCAGTTTTCAGTGCCTTCGTGGATCCCTGGTAGCAAAATTGTCCCTTGTTATAAGACAAGAAGGATTTTGTTTTTAAATTATAGACCTAAAAGTTAAATTGAAACTGTCTAATCAATTTAGAAGAGTATGTGCAAGTCTAAAAAAATAATAAAATATTTCAGTGAATAAATAATTGACGATCTACTACATGAAAGAACATTGTTGAACCAGTTAAATCAAAAGCAAAAGCTAGATGTGGTTTGAGCTATGAGAAAGGACTGCAATACCAGACACAGTTGGAGAAAATTACCAAGCAATTATTAAGATGCCCAAAAACTGATATTCCATGTATCAATGTTTCTAAACTTCAAAAAGAGGTACACTTTAAATTCCTACAGTTCAAATTTCAAATTTTAAAATTAACTCAGAGCTTCCATGTTGGGAGTTTTTGATCAAATCAAGGCCAAAAATCCTCTTTTTCAAAATGTCACACCTAGTAAAAAGTATAACTGTGTCACACGACACAATTTTTTGAGAGTAATTCTTCAATAAATTGTACTCAATATTTCAATAAATTACACTCAATTACAATCTCTTTAATGTAGTTTTATTTCATTTTTTTTTCAGTTCTAGGAAAATCAGTATGAGCTTTAAAAATAAATTCAATAGTTTTTCGTTACTAGTTTTATGTGTGGGACTGGACATGGACACACACACGAAAAAAAAAAGTAAGCCTACTTATAAGATATTCTACTAACTTAACTATAGTTGAAGAAATTTCATAGATCAATTTGAGCCGATTTTCATGTGTTTCAAATGGATGAAAATTCTCGGAAGAAGTGCTCAATATCCGCGCAAAAGTGGTAATAACAAATTTTCCCCATCTAATGATTTTAGTTAACCGTCAATGGATGTCCTAGAGGGGTGTTTTTTTTTTTTTTTTTTTTTTTGGCACATTCTCATTTCAAGTGAGCGCTTCTTTCAGAAAGCGTTCAAGATTGTAACGAACCTACTTTAATGGACAATATTAAAACCAAAACCGATATAAATGTAATTGAAGGTCGCAGTGGTGACATTTTCATTTCAACAGGTATTTATTGAGGAAAAACTTAAACTAGATGTTTCCAAATATTATTATTATTGTTATTATTATTTTTTTGAGCAATCACATTGCTTATTGTTTTCATTTGACTGTTTTTGGGGTCCTTTGATTTTATTTTCCCCCCCACCTCCCTCTGCAGCACTACCGTCGCCCGGTTCCTCACGATGCTGCTCCTCTAGCGAAAACCGTCTCCGGGTTGCGTCCATATCCTACACACACACACGCATACATACACACACACACACACACACGCATACATACACACCTACACACACATGCAAACATACACACCTACACACACACGCATACATACACACCTACACATACACACCTACACACACACGCATACATACACACCTACACACACACACGCATACATACACACCTACACACACACACATACCCACACACAGACACAAACACACACACTCGTGATTGCAAAAAACATAATTTGAATTCCAAATGTCAAATTCAAATTAATTTTATTTATTCATTTATTATTTACTTTTTCTAGGAGTATGAAGTATTTTTTTCCCTAAATTTTATTTGCTTGGAGCACTTGCCAAGATCTAGTTCTGATTAGGGATGCAACGAATAGTAATTTGGCCGAATACCGAATACCGAATATTCGGCCATAGTCAAGGCCGAATATTCGGCTATTCGGCCGCCGAATAGTTAACTTGTTTTTGTCTAAAAACAAAGCACAGTTTGTATTGAAAGCACATTTGTGTGCATTAAACAGCTTAAAATACTATATCACACTAGAAAAAAAATGTTTTGGAGTGAATTAATTATTTTTTGAAAGCATTAGTATTATCTTTAACAATATTTGGCCGAATAATTACTAATAGCAGGCACTAAGAGCAATCCTATTCATCTTATGTAAACCTATTTAATTTTCTTTTTAAACTGGTAATCTAAAAAATAAAGAATCTATTCAAATAAGCTTCTTTTTTACCTCCCTTTCATAAGAACTTCCTTTTTCAACATTCCTCTTTTACTTTCAAAATCTGTTCTTTTGACTCCCTACCAAAGCTTGTTCTGTATCCTTTCCCCCTTAACCCCTTCTAACTAATGGACTGGTTCTAACTGATAAGGGTTGTAAATGGCAAGAAGGCAGTAGCTCTGTGCAGATCCAGGTTTTGGTTTAATCTGGTATTACATTTTTTTTTACTTTACAAACCTGTTCTTTCAATAGGCTCAATAGTTGTTCTGTCACTACCCTAACCCCTTTCAAAAGAGTGGACTAGTTCTAACTGATAAGAACCCCTTTCAAAAGAGTGGAATAGCTCTAACTGATAAGGGTCAGTAATATTAGTTGCTCTAAGCAAGTATTTTATTCTGTTCTGAGTTCAAAGAAAGCAAAATGGATTTTTCTGTCAATAAAAGAAGTATTGTTTGGAGCATTTTTGAACCTATACCAAATGATTGCACAAAAGCAAGATGTAAATTGTGCAAAAGTATTCTGTCAAGAGGAGGAGTTGGAAAAAAAGCAACTACAAGCTCACTGATGAACCATTTGGCTAAAAAGCATCCAGAAGAATATAATGAAAAAAGCAAAAACCAAACTTGTGATGCAGTTGTGGAAGCAAATATACCATCTACATCTACACCCAGTACAAGTCAAGGCGTAAAAAGGAAGCAAGAAACCATTGATTCACTTTTTGAAAAGAAAAAAAAAATGGGACATTAATGACAACCGATCAGTAGAACTGCACACTTTAATTGCGGAAATGATAGCATGCGACAATCAACCATTTAGTTTTGTCGAAGATGAAGGCTTCATTAATTTAATGAAAAAAGCTCTAAAATTCCCAGCCGGGAATATTTTAAACAGAAAGTTATTCCTTCTCTTTATGAAGATTGCAAAAAAAAAATTGTAACATTAATATCAGATGCAGAATTCATATCACTAACATCGGATATTTGGACTAGTTCTGTCAGCAATGAAAGTTTCATGAGCTTTACTGCCCACTGGATATCAAAGGATTTTATTTATCATCACGCTGCCCTGGAAGCGAAGCATTTTCCGGGAAGCCATACTGGTGAAGCTATCTGTGATATGGCCAAAACAGTGGTTGACGATTGGAAAATGAATGACAAAATCCACATAGTATTACGTGATGAAGGATCAAATATCAAGAAAGGAGTACGTATTTCAAACTTGAAAAATGAATCCTGCTTTTTACACTCCTTGCATTTGACTGTATGCGATGGTTTAGCATCACAAAGATCAATAAGCGATTTAATTGCTCAAGGAAAAAAGATTGTTAAACATTTCAGTCATTCTCCCTTAGCATGTTCAAGATTGAGAAGCATTCAAGCGAATGAGTTAAAAGTTCCTGAGAAAAAACTAATACAAAGCGTGTCTACTCGATGGAACAGCACATATTACATGCTGGAAAGATTATTAGATCAAAAAAACGCAGTTTCTCTATATGCCTCTAAATTTGGGGATATAAGCAACTTAAGTTCAAATCAATGGACAGTTTTGGAAAAGGTGCTCCATCTTCTGAAACCATTCGAAGAAATAACAAAACAAATTTCACTATCAAAATCATTTATTTCTGAAGTCATCCCAATACTTACAACATTAAAATTATATTTGGATAAATTAAGCGACTTTTCTGGAGTTGGTACAATGAAGGATACTCTTAGCCAAAGTTTAGAGAAGAGATTTTCATCAATTCAAAACAATGAACACTACTGCATTGCTACAGTGTTAGATCCGAGATTTAAATTATTTTTTTTCAACAAAATTGAAGCAAAAGACACTGAAGTTAAGTCAAAACTTATAGCTATTATGAAAAGTACCAGCACTAAACCAGCTGAATTACTGGAGAAAAATATTTCAAGTTCATTCCTTCCAACATCTGAAGCACAAAATTCTTTGTGGGCGTGTTTCAATGAAATTGCAACGCAACCACTAAGTGAAGCCCCGGAAGAAACCTCCACTCAAAATGAAATTGACCGATATCTTTCCCAACCACTTTTGCGAAGAACTGACTGTCCCTTAAAATGGTGGGCGCAAAACACTGAAGCTTATCCTAATCTATCTCAGTTAACCAGGAAATACCTTTCAGCACCAGGAAGCACTGTTTATAGTGAACGATTGTTCTCAGAAGCTGGAAACATTTATGAGAAAAAGAGAAATAGACTTTCTCCTGAAAATGCTGAAAAATTATTGTTCTTACATCATAATTTGCGTGCGTATAAAAATAAGTAACTGTTTTATGATAACATATGATAAAATTATGATATGTTCCCAAGTCCCCAAAATTATTTTTTTCAAGTTTCAATTCATTTTTTCCTGCATTTCTTTTTTCTAAGTAATTGTGTAATATTTATGTTTATCATTTTAACCACTTCTCTATCTCTAGTTGTTGTGTCCATTCAATTATTTTTGAAGAAGCCAATCTACACTAATAGTTATTGCTTAATGCCAAGAGGGGCAGTTTTCACCCCCCCCCCCCTTTTTTTTTGTTTAGTGCAAAAAATTCCATTTTTAAGTGATAGAATACTAGGTTAGATTAGAAATACTTGTACTCTAAATGATTTTTATTTTTCTCTCTGCCTTTCTAATTAAAATAATGATGCATTTTGAGATTTCATAAAGTTTCACGACACTGAATATTTTTGCAATATTTTTTAATTTTTTATTTTCGTTTGTTCTAAAACATCCAAAGAAAACAGTTCCACTTTTGCAATCATAATTTTTTTTTATTTAGCTGAAATGTAATTTTTCATATGGTGTTTATAAATCAGTGTACTTCTGTTTTTGTATTGATATTTTTTCCCAAAATATGTTTATACCAAAATTTCTGAATCCTTTAGTTAGTTGTATTTTAAAACTTGATAAGTCTTATTTCCTTTATTTTGTAAATATCACATTCACAATTGACCATTACACCTATTCTTGGTCCCTTGATTTAAATTTTTATTTTTAAAATAATGATTTTGTCCCTCTATAATCATGCAATGTTTCTTTTTCCCTTGTGAAGGCTTTATAAAAATGTTCATTATTTGGTTAAAACAATTGAATCTAATTTTTAAACAATCATATCCTATTTTAATATGAAACAGAACTTCATTATCTTTGAAAAAAAAAAAAAAAAAAAAAAACTTATTGCAGTGTCAGGATCAGGATTATGCATATGCAATATTTACTGCTAATGAACCAATTGCTCTATGTTATTCAAAATGAAAATTTATTATTTACAATTACTTTTTTTTTCTCATTCATAATCTATTACTTGAAAAATAGCATTGTCACACTGTATATATATTTTTAATGTTTTAGTTGGATTAGTATATAAAAGTGGATTAAAAGACTTTTTTAATTTTTATGTATTAAGTTTAGCTATTATACAAAGTACTAGTAGTTTTAGACTTCAGGTCCCTTTTTTCCCTTGCGGCTAATTAAAAATCTGGTTTGAACCTGGACATATCATACTACTGCAGACATTACAAAGGTGGTTTTCAAAATGTTGTAAAAGGAATCTTAATAGTTTATGTCTGGACGAAATTTTGTATTTTAAAGAATAAGAAAAATAAAAGTTTTTTGAGTCTTTTTATTTAAGTTATTCTTAAAGTATGGTTTATCAGTACATTATAATTACTTTAATAAGAAGTATCAACCCTTCCTAATATGTCAGGGGAAAACTATTTTGTGTGGTTTTTTCAGAGGTAATTTTGTAGATATATCTTAGTAACCATTCATTAATGTCCACCATTAAATATGACATTGCACTGTGAACCTGACAATGTGCTAGAGGCTGACTTCATTGAAAATATTCAACAAACATGATGAATACAAATTTAAAGATGTAAAATTTTCAACGAAAAAGTGACAAACAAGCTTTTTTTCAAGTATTCGGCCAAGGCCGAATAGTAAACTAGGTATTCGGCCGAAGCCGAATATTCGTCTGACAGGCCGAATAGGCCGAATATTCGGCCGCGGCCGAATATTCGTTGCATCTCTAGTTCTGATTCGATGAAAAATAAATATTTGTGCTGTCATAAATAATCATTGATCAGAGGAAAAAAAAGATAAAATATTATCTTAAAAATTTTCTTCCTATCTCAAGTTCAAGAGTGCTTTGCTGAAATACTGCTTCCAGTTTATTTTTTAGTTTATTAGAACGGAAATTTTGTATATTTATGCAATCTTTCTTATACTCAGTGATGTTCCCATCAATTTTTCTGAGGGCATACTCCCAGTAATCATTACGCACAATCTGTGCATGTGATCTTATACATAGTGTGTCATAATAAGAAAATTTATGAAGCTTGATGATATACGCTCTATGACTGAAAAATGTTTGATAGTATATATACGGCGTACATGGAGTATATCCTATGGGAACCCAACTGCTTATACCTACAAGCAAATTTTACCTGCACTATTATTAAAATTTATTAAACTTGATTAAAGTCCAATAAGCTTTCTAAAACTGATCTTTCCGCAAAATATAAAATTGGAACATTAAAAGATAGGTACGTTTCGACAATTTATTCAGAAAGATTTCTTTTTCGGCTTATTTCTTTCTTTTCTTGTTCCTATTTAAAAAATAATGAATTTTTTAAAGAAGTTGCAGAATTTAACTCCAATTAAATAAATTTTCAAAGATTTGTTGTTTGATATATGTGCAATAAAAGGAAGTAAATTTTAAAAATGGTTAGATTTATGTTTGTAAAAGGCTGAATTTTTTTCTAAAAGTTCGAGTAAATATAAGATCAATGTTTTGGTTGCATGACTCACGCAAAATAAAAGAAAACTGCACATTATATTTAATTTAACTTTTTCTCTGTGTGTGGGAGGAAAATATATTTTGTAACGCTTAAGTGCTGGAAAGTAGAATTTTCAGTAGCGCACATCAGTCCAAGCCTTTTAGTACAAAGGGATAAATCTAATTTTAACTTCTTAAAAGTGTAGATTTAATGACTTTGATGTTTCTAAGTCTTGTGATTGTTGCATAATAAAAAAAAACTGTTTAGGAAAAAAAATTGTTTTATAAATAGACATAAAAGGTAGAATTAAACGTTCTAGGAACGAGAAAAGAATTTCATAATTCGATACAGTTCACATCGTTAAAAGTTGCTTCGCGGCGAGGCAGTATGAGTTTACACCGCAAGCACACGCCTGGCACTTATAGGAATGGGGTGGTTTCCGAAATTTTAAAGTATTTGTTTTCTGATGATTTTATTTCGTTCAAACTTGTACTTATACATACTATTCCTGCACACAAAGTTCAAAAACGTGAAAACAGAAATGATGAAACATGCACCAAAGCACTTTAAGTGTTTTTGGTTTATCGTAGGGCTTTTTTTTTTTTTTTTTTGTAGTAGAATAATTTGACTTAGTTTGTTCCCCTTAATGAAAAGATAAACTTGACTCCCTTTAGCTATCATTTCACTTATCGTACGTTACATATAAATTATTTAAATTTGTTTTCTTTTTCAAGCAGACAATGTTGATTATACAGTGGCTCCCAAAAGTGTTCGTACGCTTTGAAATTTTTCAGTAAAACCAAAATAACGTGAAACTGAATTCGAATATGAAGTCCAATATTTTATCCCATCATTCCTATGACATTCTAAATAAAATCCTGTTGTTTTTCCAAAATGTTGACGGATCTTCTTTTTGAAGTGGGTCAAAAATCGAAGAGACAGACAAATAATACGCCACAAAAGTCATCTCACACTCAAATATTTTCGAATAAATCCATGATTAAAATTATCATATGTTGTTTTTTTTATTATTTTTACATTGTGTTGACCCTTAAAAGTCATTTGGTTTTAATTTTTTGCTTATTTATTCCTTAATATTGTGCTTATTACTTTAAAATGGATGGTATTCGTAAAAAACCACAAACACCATTCGAAATTTGAATTTTTTCCTCACAGTAGAGCTAAATTGAATTGAAATGTCTCTAAATTAGTTAATTTATTCCATTCTATAGTAAAGTGTTTGATAAAATGCTTTAAAGAAGAGAATCGAACCGAAAACAAGGTAAGAAAAGGTCCACCGGCAAAATTGACAAAGCGTGATCGGATATTTACAGTTAAAAAAAATATGAGAAATATACATTTGAGTGCTGTAAAAGTTTCTGCAGAGTTAAATGAAAATTTTTACATTTAATTTTCACCTGAAATTGTTCGCCATGTTCTCTGAATAGCTGGATGAAATGGGACCTCTTCTCGCAGAAATTTTCTTGGCCGTGCGAAAAACAGAAAGTTTACACTTTTCGTCACAAAATCAATGATAAATAAGCTCAAAACTTTTGGAATTACGTCTTACTTACAGATAAAAATGAATTCAACATTTTTGGTTAAATTTTTGTGTAATTGTAAGTAGAAGAAAAAATTAGGAACTTAATCTTAAGAACTTGGTTGGACCAGTCAATCAGGACGGTGAAGGTGTTCTTGTGTGAGGGTGCATATCAGCATCAGTACTTGGTAGTTTGGAATTTTTTGATGAAACAATGAATCGTGCTGTTCATTTAAATATTTTTAAAAACAATTTTAAATTTTTAGCCAAAAATTTGGTTATCGGAAACAACTTTGATTTTTATCAAGATAACGATAAGAAGCAAACGTTTTCAACGTTTGAGTCTAGTACCTCTAAAATTGTCTTAAAGTTTAGAAAATACTCTTTCAATCTCCGGATTTGAACTTAATGTAACATATTTAGAGATATCTGGAAGCTAGATTACAAATATACGGCTTTGAAACGAAATTAGAACTAGAAACAGTAAGACTCGAAGTGTGTTTGAACACTTGAAAAAAAAAGAAAGAAAAAAGAAAGAAATCTATTCCCAGATGTTTAAAAAGTGTTGTTGATACTGCATGATATTCTACTAAATAATAACTTAATGAAAAGTTGGATTATTCAATAATGTTATAAAAAAATTTTTAAGTGTACGAATACTTTTGTGAGATAAAATTTCCGGCACTTTTTGGTTTTTGATTTTTAAAAAATTAAGTCTTAATATTAAAAAAAATAATAATAATGTAGTTTTGTTAAAAATTGATCATAGATTATATAATTAAATGCCTGATCAAAAATATTAATTCTAACCAATGGATAGGGTCCTATTTCATTGAAAATCGTAGGTGTACGAACCCTTTTGGGAGTCACTGTATGTTGCTTTTCTTGTATATATATTTTTTTAATGTAAGCTTTGAAGTGAAAATTGGCGGTGAAAAAAAAATGTTTTGGTGAAGAAATAGTCATGTCTGAGTGAAGTTCAGTTACATAAACAGTTTACAAATCTGTGCCTTAGAGCCAAACAAACTAAGACCGAAAATGGCATTTCTCAGCTTTTTACTGCTTTATATGTAGAATCTTTTTTCCACATCGAGTCATCACAACGTAATTCTATTCTTAAAAATCCTTTTTCTAGTATTAACTAGCAGAAATGATCGCGAGTCCCTTCCTTCGTTTGCACCAGATAAAAGTTTTTTTCGCTGTCCTGCAAAGTAGCGATACTGTGACTTTCGTTAGTCTGGCGCTGAGGTACAGAAATTGCAATGAAAAATTCATGCACGTTCTTGGGAGAGACAAGCAGATTCTTCAGCAGTTAAAAAAGTGTTGTGTAATAAAATTAGCAATTTCAATTTAAAAAAAAAAGCAGCAGAGATTGTCTAAAAAATAGAGCTGCGAAGAATTTCAAAAGAACGACATAGTCTAGAACAAATGGAGCATTCTTTCAATGGCAATAATTGTTTGCAGACAACTTCAAATTGCCATCATCAAAGCCAGCTAAACCTTTTTTTCGTAGTGGACGAAGAGAAAGCTTGTGTTTTCAAGGACGGATGTGACGTATGTAGTTCTTCCGTCCAATCGCAGAAAGTGTCTCACGCCGGTTTTTGTTTCGCCAGATTCAGCTTCTCTTCATCCTTCATCATAAACAAGCTATTGCCAGAAGCGTGATGTGGAGTTACGTTTAGATCGTTCCGAGCAAAACGCATTCTTTCGCAGGAAAGATAACAGGTAAGAGAAAATTAACCTTTCTCGTAGAGTTAAAAGTAGTGCATCACAGTGATAAACATGAAATTTCTAATACTTTAAATATTATTGTAGTATGTGTGTTTTTTCTCTCTCTCTTTCTTTCTTTTTTGATAATTTGAACGTCAGGACATAACTAATAAGAGTAAACAGTAGTTCGAAATATATGACTCTTTTTCTTTCTTTATTTCTCTTTACTGAAACCTTTCTACGACTACTGGCACAAAAAACTTTTCAACGAATCTTTTCAGACTTTATGAGTTATTAGGTGTGATCAGGGACGGATACAAGGGAGGAGTGATGGGAGCGATCGCCCCTTCCTTGAGAGACTCTCCACCGGTAATTTTTCGAAAATGAAGTTCAAAACAAAAAAAAAAAAAAAAAAAAACGCAAATTTAGACGACTTTCATTGATGTTGGGAGAAGAGAAGTTTGGATTTAGATTCTATCTCGGAACTTTTTCGGGAAAAAAAGTCCAAAACCTTTGGGATCAATATTTTTAAATTAATATACATAGGAAAAAGTAAGTAATAGAAATCAATCGCCCCTCTCTTGAAAAATTTCTGGATCAGTCCTTGGGTGTGATTTTTTCATAATTTTCGAAGGATAGGGACGGTTGTGCATTAATATTTCCAAAAATGTAAGGCAATTTAAGTAACGAGAAATTATAAATGAATTGACTCATTAAAAAATTAAAAATGTATTAGAAACGTTGTGCAAATATGTTTAAAAAATATACATGGAAAAAGAAATTAATATATTTATGCTTTACATAGTTTTATCACATTCTTCAAAATGTGTAACACGTATGAATAGGAAGTTGACAATGCAGGACCTTCGACTTCCTTTAACCACTTTAAATCTTGAAACAACCGCCCTTACCCGCCTTCCTTCAAATTTTCCTGTCGATTTTTGACGAAGAAAAACAGAGAAATAAGACGAATTTGTTGCCGGCCCCTCAGACTTTTCCGTTCGGAGCAAGGACCCCGGCTTACTTACTACCCTATAGATCCCGGCACTGACTGGAAGTTGATACTATCCGAATTTCCAAAAAAGAGAGAAATTATAAGTTAGAAACTTTTAAGAGCGTTTAAAAAAGCTTTGACTAATCTGATGTCATATAATAAAATTTATAAATTGAATCTGACTTTATTTAAAAGAAATAATAATGATATGAAATGTTTGAATTTCTCATTATTTTGGAGTATTTTGTGCATTTTATATTGTACTGTTCTGTTGTTCCAAATATTCTACCTTATATCGTCTTTTCTGAAGGGTAAATATTTACTGGAATAAAAATTACCTACCAAGAAGCTGTGTGCCAATATTGACAAACATTTTTTTTTTTTCAAAACAAAACCTAAAGATATTTTGTGTCTACAACTAATGTTTTCTACTTGTTACGTATTTCAAAATGGTATTCGCGGCAGCACAGAAAGGTCATAATAGATTTCTAGAATGCAAAACAATGTGCAAAAAATACGAAATTAGAAGTAAATAGTCTCTTTTTCAAAAAAAAAAAAAAAAATCTTGTACTGTGTGCAAAAGTAAAACTATCTATATTTAAGAAATCAACAAATTAAGTACATAGAATGTTTATATAGGTACCAGAGATGGAAATATTATTGTTGCACACATCTTGCTTAATGAAATTTCTTGATGTTAAGGTCTTTATAAATTTCAAGAATCTTAAGTAGCGCACAAACATTTCTATTTGACCAATATTTTCCAAAATTGCTTGCCAAAACAAACTCTCTACGTACTCTTTCATTAATCAAATAATATAATATACAAATATGAAGGAAAACGCTAGCAATATCAAAACTAGAGCCATTTAGGGCATAACTTTGATTTATGTCGGTTAACTTTTTGATATATTTTAGTATATTTGAGGGGGAAAAAAGTAACTACAATCCCTGGTGATGCATTCTTCTGGCAAGGTTATATAATCAGTTTTCTGCTTTCATACAAAAAAAAAAGTTGGAAATGTTGCACACAGCTTATAACATCATCCAACAATTCTGAAGTTATTGTATAGAAGCTACATTTGAAGTAGCTGAAATTGTTTTTCCTATATTGTCATATTCTACGCCATATTCTAAATGATGAAAATCTTGTGATGTCCACCAAGAACAAGGGGAGAGTTTTTAAATATTTAGAAATTCAATTTTTCCGCTTTAAAGTTGTACTACTTTCATTAAAATAATTTATTTTTGCATCACATTTCTTCTGAGGGAGGGGACGGGGTTCGTAACGGATCTTACATATTTTAAACTACCGTATTAGGATTGGTAATAATGTTGAAAACAAGGGCTCTGCGGAGGTCGACCCCCTCTCTGCGCCACTGACTTTGTGTAATTCTTTTTTTTTTTTTTTTTTAAGGAACGATGGGGTCGTTTCCGAAATTTTAAAAGTATTTTTTTCTGAAAGAGCATGCCTAAAAAACATAGGATCTGACCATTTTTTTGAGTAATTTATTTAAGTTTAATATTTTAAAAAAAATTACTTTAATCGTTGCGCTTTCATTATTTACAAATCTGGCCGATGACATCGCAAATGATGAAATGCTCTTTAGTGTTGCCATTCACAGAGCAACATATTTAATTCGCATCTTTGCTCACGTGTATTGGCAACGATATGGTTGATAGCAAGCGTAGAGCGCAATATTTGATTCGCTTGTTGATTATTATAACGTGGAACGTGGTAGAAAGATGCGCCAAAATGCATCATTTGTGACGTCATCAAGACCACGCCTTGCTTGAAAAATCGAACATTTTAAAAAAATAA
Organism: Uloborus diversus; assembly: GCF_026930045.1. Lineage (NCBI taxonomy): Eukaryota > Metazoa > Arthropoda > Arachnida > Araneae > Uloboridae > Uloborus > Uloborus diversus. Next base: position 228,346,034 of record NC_072731.1, read on the forward strand.
TTTAAAAAAAACTGTTGGGAAAATGAAAATATTTTCTGGGTCTACGTTATTTTTTTTGCTTATTCTATCAATTTCAGTGACTAAGAGTAGTACTTTTGACTGAAGGAAACAACCCCATTCTGCAAACTTTTTGAACATAAAAATAGCATAAAACAATAAAAAAAAAATGTCCTTCATATTAAATCAATTGTATCTTAGTCAAATTGAACTTATCGTTTCAATCTTTGGTGATTGTCCTATCATTTGCAAGTAATCATTGCATTCAAATGTTTCCTTTATTATCTGTGTTCTTTTTGAATTTCCGTTCGGATTTTCCTTGTATAAGCATTGTATTTGTTATCAGATGTAACCAGAGGATGTTCTAGGAATCTTTCCTAGCATTTACAATATTTGTGCCAACATTGTATTCAGTATTGTAGAGCTAAGTTTTTTCTTACCGGAACACATATACTAAGACGAAGAGAGGATTGAGTCCTGTATACATAACCCTGTAAATTCACTATACATTAACAGCGCTATTAAGATGCATTAAAATAGTATGTATAATTTATTTGCTAAAACGACAACATAAATGGCATGAAATAAAAAATAAAGTATGTACTATTTATTAGTTGCTAAAAAATCGATAAACGAAATTAATTCAAATGTGTTAAAAATATAAAATGTATTTAAAAAAAAAGTAATTCGGAACCCTACAACTCTACTTCCTTGTGTGCCTATTAATTAATCGATGTCTCTTAACAACTCAAAATGGCACGCATTGGAAATAATTCTTCTTAATAAATGCATAGCTTTTTTCAGACTTTCCTATATCTAAGATATAGGAGCTGAATTTCTAAAGAAAGAAGTGATTTTGGAGCCCTATACTCTTCAGAACTTCTTTTCATAATGAAAATAGTCTGAATTTCGTCAAACAAGCAAAAAAAAAAAAAAAAGTAAGAAAAAATACAGGAGCTGATCTTCCATGTAAAATTAAATCCTACATGAAATCAAAATCTTTTAACGTGTAGAAAATAACGTTTTTCCATTTGTATAACTTAGTCAATGTTTGCGTGTGATTAATCGTTTAATAATTATTTTTATCATGAATATGCTCATAGAGATGGTCTGAAAGTTTCTATAGGTCAAGCTTCATGAAATGAACCTTTTTACTTCGTCACTCGCTAAGCAATCAGTTTTCAAGACCGCGTTCTTTGCTTCCCGAAAATAAAAAAAAAAGCTGAAAATCCCCCTCCCTCGCCCGCTATAAATTCCAACACTCGAGAAGAACATCGTTTATCTGGACTAACTGGGACCAAAAGCAATCTGGATAAACGAAAATCCGGATAATTCGAAGTTAAAATTTTGACTATAATAGTAATAATGCTAATAATGAGAGAAAAAAACCAATAATAAGAAAATAATATTAAGTTATCAGTCGACGCTCCTTATAACGACCCCTGTCGTCCAAACGAAATCGGTCGCTATAACTAGAGGTCGTTATAACGTATTGCATGTCATTTAGTCATTTTTTTTTTCCATGCAGAACAATTTTTCAAAGTTATGCTTCGTCTCAAAAGATAATAAAAAAATAACAACGTAACAAAAAGTTACATTTAAAAATATATTTTGCTAGTTCCTTTCTCGTTTTAAATTTTATTCTGAAATACTATCCGTAAATTACACAGATAAATTAAAAATAATACGTTTAACGACAAAATACATTGAAAATCAGTTATTTTAAAAATTAGATAAATATCATTATTATTATGATTTTATTTATTTATTTATTTATTTATTGAGATTTTTTCCAAGTATATCTTTTCCTGTTACATAGATATTATAGAAACTTTCCAATTTCTTGATTTTTTTCAAAAAAAATATCATTTGTAATGTATACTCTGTGTGCGGTTTTCATCATTTATTTTACTTTCATCCTATAACCTATACCCTATTTCGTATGAAATATTTTAATTGTAAAAACATAAAATGTTTAAATATTAGTTCTCGAATAGTTAGTCCTCAGGATAACGAAAAAAAAAGAAAGATTCAATTTTGGACATTATATCGGAACAAACGGTTCAGATTGGACGCTGTAATAAAGATAAAATAACATTGCAACTATGGAATAGGGAACGGAACTTCCTGCAACGGTAACTATAATGGAAGGGTCGCAGTAATAGGGAGTCGTTTTAAAGAGCATTGACTGCAATAACAATAATAAGTATAATAATTATAATAAGTATTATAAAAACAATAAATATAATAACAATAATAATAAGTGTAATAATAATAGTAAGTACTGTAACAATAATAAGTATAATAATAATAATAATAATAATAAGTACAATAACAATAATAATAACTATAATAATAAAATTAGCAAACAAATAAATAAGCGAATAAATAGATACGAAATAAAAAATGCACAGAAAAAAAGCTTCTGTGAGCTCATATAGAAATTATAAACCCTGTATCTCTGAGTGGACTCATTAACTTTTTAGTACCAGAACGTTTGATTTAATATTTTAGTCGATTCTAATTCAGCGAGTAAGTGACTAATGAAAAACGTCATTAATTTATCAGACCTTGTAGGAAAAATGGTATGTAAAGAAATTAAAAAAAAAAAAAAATAAATAATGAAAGCTTGATTTCAAAATGAAAAATAATGAAAAAAATATGCAGAACATATTGCGTGAAAGAAAAAAAAAATTTTCCCAGAAAAGCAGTATCGGAACATAGCTCATGTGTGTAATTCAGAGTTATATTTTATCTCTTCGACGCTACACCGTTCAAATTGCAAAATTCCACTTATAGTGTCTCCAATGGCCAACGAATCTGCTAATCTAATGCTGATTTTCAGAGCAAAACATATTTTTAAATAACATGGCCAAATTACAATTCTTTTGAAGCTGAGTGCTGAAAATAAATAAAACAAAGTAGGTTTCCTTTATTTTTGCTGAAAATTACTTTATGTTTACATTACTTTCAAATTTCAAGTACAGGCAATAATAAGTTATTTTGTTCAACAATGCATTCTAGTAAAAAATCAATTTTGCTTGACAATTAAGGTACTTAGAGACCGATAACTTTTTGCTCTATTTGTAATCGAACTTGTTGTGTCCACTTTCGTAGAGCAGAACTTTTTACCCGAAAGGTCCTTGAGTATAAATAGAGCTATTTTCGCGCTTTGTCTTGACCGACATAACATGTCACGTGATTGAAAATAAGATAAGTATATCCATTCGAATGAACTTGGATATAATTTTTAACTTCTAGACGAAAATTTGAAACTCGTTTACCGGTCCGTTGTTTGTCATGATTGCCGGTGCATTATTTATATAAGTTTTCAGGGGATATTTGTGTTGCCAAAACAAAATAACAATTCGTCTCAAAATGCATTGGATAATAATTAATGATTCGCTGTTTATCTTGCAGTTCACGCCGTCTAGCTCAGTTGGCTGCGTTTTGATGAGTTCGATGGCTGCGGAGTCGGGGAGAAAATGGTCAACTCCGACTCCTTTATCTCAAGATCAGTCCAAAGGACTCCGAAGGCCCGAAGTTATGGCACATTTGCGGACTCCGAGGGAAAATGAGTCTCAGACTCTTAGAAGTTTAAAACCTTCAGCTCCCGACTCCGGTTCCTCAGCCGTTTTTTCGAATTGTCTTTCAATATACGCCCTCGCCCAAAAGATATTGCATTCATACAGAGCTTTCGTCTAATGTTTTTTATTGATAAATTTACGTCTGCATAAAAAAACCCCTAAACGCTTGTATGAAATCATTTGCATTTTTTTGAGCTGCGTTATTGTCGTTTTTATTCACTTATTTTCACCACAAAAGTACTTTCTGATTTCTTATTCGCTGTTTGGGTTTTGAGTCGAATAAATGCTTTTCGCCATCGCCTCCTATTTTTCTTCAATTTTTTATGGATTCATCATATTGCAGAAACACATCAGAAGTATGTGCACAACGCATCTTCATATTATATCATTGGGTTTCAAAACCTTTCAAACATTACGATGCTACTTTTTAGAAGCATTCTGAGTCTTCATTCGCGTCGTTAGTTGAGTGATTCTGTCAGTATAATATAGAGTTTTCAGGATTTCCTTTTCGATTGTCTTCCTTTGTCCCCACGTCTTTCTACATCACTTTCAATTCAGGCACTTTTTTTCAGCTCAACAGAAAATGACTTATTTTCTTAATTTCATTTTCACATTTGTTCTTGCATCACTAAGAAACGTTCTGGTGAAAATGAGAGGAAAGAGTGATTGATTTCGATTGCTCTGTTCCTGACGGCGAAGTAAAATGGCCAATCTTAATTATTTCAAGTCAAACAAGTCCGACTATTATAGTTTATTCCGTTTTTGATAGTAATTCCGACCTGCGATTTTGGAAAACTTTTTACTAATGTATGAAAATGAAAGGGAAAGTAGATTGATGCTCCTTTCAGAAGAAATTTTCAAAGATCTTAAGAGATTCTCTAACGATAAAACAAAATAAATTAAGAGTGTCCCATCTGATTTCACTATAGATGTAAATGGAAAGACAAAAACATTTGTTGGATGCCTATTGCTTCACACGCTTCTTATTTCTTGTATTGAAAATCCTTTTTTATTGTACCCTTGTCAGACTTAAAAAAAAATGTACCTGCAATTTTTACTGCTTTTTTTGTGCACTTCTATGTTGGTTTCGAGATTTATTTAAAGAACGTTGGTAGAATGAGGAATCTTCCCTCAAGAATTTTTCGGGTTACATTTAAACACGGCGACTGATAAAAATTATCTGCAACTCATAACTAACCCTATTTTCAAATTTTTAATTGTCAGTGTTTCTTAAATTATATTCCACCACGGGAATTTTTAAACAAAATATCAAAAACTTATTTATTTATTTTTCCGGAATTCAAACTAGCTTACATACTTGCATCGCATGTAAATATAAATATACTTGAAACTTGTTTCTTCTTTAATGGCTCGAAAGTCGCTTTCTGGTCCTTGACACTGCATAAGTTTTCACTCCGTTGGCCTTTCAATGGCCATGATTTTATGTTTTTTACCTCTTAGTTAGCAACACCTTTTTCGAGGCATTCTCTTGATCAAAGCTTACTTAAGAAGTATTTCCTTTGCTAATATTCGATTGTGGTTTGAAAAGGAAAAAAAAAGGTTACGATTTTAGTCAATGGATTCCCCTTATTTTAGTTCCTGATACTATAATTCCAAAAGAGGCTAATTTAAGGTATGACGAGGAAACGAGGTTCATTTCCTTGTTCCGAATGAGGCGTAGGTTGGGGTATTTTGTCCTTGACACTGTGACTCTTGGATAAATAGGACACCTGTAAGCGACAGATTATAAAAGAGTAAGAAGATAAATAATTGTCCATCGTGGAATGCAGTGGTGTGCGTCTCATTTTCCAGATTTATAAGTTTCATTCCTCTTCCTAACGTTTTGAAAAACGGCCTACAATCACGTTTCCAATACTCCACCTTCGGAAAATTTTCAAGAAAACTGGAGGAAGGTCACAGAACCCTTCCACTCCCTAATGTCACAAAAAATCGTCCAAAATTACGTTTTTCTTTTTTTTTTGGAACTTAAATATCGAAACATTTTCTGAACCTCATGTCTTCCCCTAAAGAAGTTATCAAAGTTGTTCTACAAATGCATTTTTTAGAACTTCAATTAAAAACATTTTCCCAGGAGAAACCCCGAATACCTCTTTTCATAACACCATTGATGGTCATCTTAAGCAGGGTCGACGTAAGGCCATGTCAGCCTATAGTCGGAACTGGCTTGGAATCGGAGTAGTATAAATTTATAAGTTTTATGTTGGAAGGGAGGCCGGCGATCAAACTGACAAGGGGCCCGCCTTGGCTCTCGGGGGCCTTGCATCTAAAAATGCTCTTTTGGAGCTCCTTATTGAAAAATGACTGGGTGGAGTTCCTGAACCGCATTCCTTCGCTTGATACTCCAACACCTCCCGTTTTTAAGACTTTTGACCAGAAAATTTTCCAGAGCAGGTTCTCCGTATTTTTCTTCTCCTTAATTTCACCAAAGATAGTCAGAAATTGAGTTTTTAGAACACAGATTTCGAGGGGAGAACCCGGGAACACCCTTATATCTGTACTAACAGCTTAATCAACAAACGAATGCATAAATAATTTCACTTAAAATTTTATTTATTATTCCAAGTTTCATATAATCCTTCTTCCTGTTTAATTCATTTTGGCAAATACGAAATAAAAAGAGACACCATCTTGATATTGCAAACCACCAGAGGTATTTATTGATTTGGATAGGGAACTTGGGAAGACTTTTTGACCACGACGGATTCGACGTGCGTGCCAGTCACCATTAGCGTTCATGGGATCATGAAGGACCCCCCCCCCCCCCCCTTATGAGCCGCTTACACATAATGCGCTCTTTTTCGCGTGCAATCATCGCATGGAATTCATTAAATCTTCTGTTTTTTATTTCTTGAATTTGGCATTCAATCAATTCGCGGAACAACTTGTTGACGTTTCCCGAATTATCTGCACTTCAACGTACTCTGTGCTAACCTTCGCGTGCGGATGGGAAAATCTGTTTACATAACATTACGTGTCACACAAGAGTGATCTGAACCCTTACTTACAGGGAAAGAGAAGTTTTTTGTCACTTGAATTTACTTTTCCCTTCGTTTGTTTCATTGCCTCTCTGATTGCAATTACAACGTGGATTCTTTTTCCTACTCACCTTGGCAACATAAACTGGCTCAATCGACCTTCACTTCTCTATTAACCTTTTGTTTTTCGTTTTGCGCTTTATTGAAAGGAAGTTCTTTCAAATCAGGAATTTTCTTCTGTTTAATCTGTTCCGAGTCCATTGGCCATTCATTAGTTACGTAAGGATGATTTTGGCAATTTTTGACCCCCTCCCCCATGTAAGGGTACGTAAGATTTTTCACCCCCCCCCCCCCCATTCTTACGTAAGATTCCATTTCGTTATTCAAAATAATAAAATATCATCACTGGAATCGTTATTAAATTCACTGTTATGAAATTAAACCTTTTCGTGTAAAGAAATATTTACTAAAACGCTAAAACGTTGGAATCTAGACTGAATGTCTTTTCGACATTTTTTATACATGATGCGATACTAATTAAGAATAAAACATGCCAGTGCGATTCTTTTATTATATTTTACACTAATCATTCTTTGCAAAACAAACAAGAATCAGCTTATCTTAATACGTTTTTTACCTTCCAGACGCAAACGAAATATGGTCCCTGCGAAACCACTAGACAGCCCGATTTCTAATGTAAAATATCGACTTGGAAAATATTACGTAAGAATATGTTTGCCCCCCCCCCCCCCTGCAAAGTGAGGGAATGTAGAGATTTTTCCAACCCCCTCTCCCCCTCGAGACCCTTACGTAATTAATGAATGGCCCCCAAGGGGTTCGACACAGGGAAGCCTTTGAGATTTTTTGAAAACCCAAGATTGAAGGCATAAAACTGTTTGGGAGAATCGAGGAAGAAACTTCAAGGTCAGGGCCGGATTAAGCCAGCGCGGGGCCCGTAGCAAATGTTTCCAAGGCGCCCTCGTTTTCGAATGATATAGTAAACAATATAGCACTTCTTCATGGAGACGGGAGGTGTACTTATAACAAGCAGTGAATTCTAGGTGGGTACCCCCTGCCATCAGTGATGTTTTTTTTTTTTTTTTTAACATCGATGGTTTGCGTTCGATGTTTCTTTAATATATATCAATGTGTTACTCTTAAAAATCCATCACCTTAGAAAGAGTTTTCTATAATCAGTTGTTTTAAAGCAGAGTTCTCACTCTTTTCCAACCCACGTAGACCCCTTTTTTGTATGTAATTATTGTCATTAACTATGCCCCACCCACCTAAAAACATTTTAATTGAATATTCGAATATTATTTAAAGTTTAACTGTTAAACTGATAAAGCTTAATTATATATGTCAAAGTTAAATTGAAAACACGATTTTTTCAAGGGACGATTTATTAAAGTTTTTACCGATCAGACGTTTGAAACATTCTGAGGAAATAATTTGTAGAAACGTTGGGATTGATTTTTTCTCCCCCCATCAGTGTTTGGCTACATTAATTTATAATGAGTATTTCTTTCTTAAGAAGAAAGAAAAATTTCACATTCTAAACTATTTTAGAAAAATGGCTAATGTTTTAAACATTTGTTCTATTTATAGATGACAGTTTTAGGAATTGTGGTTCCTTTTGGGTGCCAGTTATACGACACTAATGTATATTTACTATATTCCAATAACTATATTTACCAGAAATCGACTAAGAAACAATTTCAAAAGAAAGACTTTTAATTTTGAAATACATTGAAATATTTTTTATCTTCTTACAATGTTATTCTATTTGAAGAAAAATCTCACGTGGACACTACATCACTTCTTTGTACATATATCTTTAAATTTATGCGTGCTTTTGTAATGACTAAAAGAATGGAGCGTGAGTACTCATTGCCACACAGAGGCGGCTATTGGAGCTTATAAGTGTAGGGGGCGGCAAAAAAAAAAAAAAAAAAAAGACAACTAAAACCATAGGTCTTTTAGCATCAGCAAAAAAGAGAGAGAGAGAGAGAGAGAGAGAGAAGATTTTGTTAGGGCTGGTTTATAAATTGAGGCAGTGAGAAGCAAAGTGATGTGAGTGGCAAATTTTAAAATTTGAAGATAGCCAGTATAAATGGTAGGTAGATGAACTTCCCCTCTGTCTTGGGGCAAGAAATAGTACTAGTAACTCTGGTAGGTGCTGCTAAGCTGCTATACAGCGAGATTTAGAAAAACTTTTCAATGAAAAACCTAGCTAGGACCTTACCTTTAAACACGTTTTGCTCAAAAACTTGAAAATGTGCACCTACATCCCTTTGCATCTTATTGCCTCAATTTAACTTGCATTATTTACCCAAAGTATTTTGAGAAGTCACAAACTATTGGTAATAATTTCATTAAATAGGTATAGCTTGTTTAAGTAAAACAATTGATTTACTAATATCTGAACAGTGAATCACATAAACTAAAAGTTACTGCTTGTGTTCAATAAACAAATATACAAAGTAAAAACAAATAATTATGTTCTGAAAATTTCGACATTTCTGCTTTTTTTTTAATAATCTTCCAGTTTTGGTTTTTAAATCGGAAAATAAAATAAATTAACCGTAAGAAGTTGGGAGGGATGAATCCCCCCCCCCCTTTCCCTATAAAATCGCAGCCATGCCGCATGCTCCATATGCGCACGCGTTAAAAGTGATGCTTTTAAAAAGCGCAACTTTTATTTATGAGTTTCAAATTCTTGTGTGAATTCTTAGACTTTCCAACACGTGGGTAGTATGGGGAAATACAGAGGAAAATATAGAGGAAGAGCTGTTCCAAATTTTATAGACATTTTGATGTGTTTGTAGTCTTCTGGAATCTGAAGTTTCAATTGAAAAATTAAATGGAACATGTAAAATGAAATAAAAATGGATGTTCATACGATCGTTCGTACGTATGCACGTAGGAATGCGATATGGGGGAGGGGGGGGGGCTTACCTTTCCGAATAGCCGTCACTAATGCGAGATGTCACGAAACACTACGTCCTAAGAATTTTACATTGAACTGTCAAAGGATTGTCTTCTCAGAAGATCCTCGGGATATTTTAACTTCACAATCAGAGGAGAGGCTCGGGATTAACATAGATTTAAAGCATTCTGAGGTTCGTCATATGTTGAATGCGTAGGAAAAAAACTGAAACATTTTTCTAACAAACAATGTGATTCAGTAACACTTATATGAGTAATATTATTATGTTTTTTTTTTTTTTTTTTTTGCTTTAAAAATTGAGGAAAGAAAATTGTGAGAACAATGTTTTGAGAAATTGAGAAGAAAATTGTGAGTAAAAAATGAAGGGTTGTTCGGATTCGATCTTCAATCAGGTTCTTTTTTTATTATTATCAGAGAAAAAATAAAATAATTTGTATTAAAAATTAAGAATGAAATAAAAAATGTTTTACAGCTGAATTTTCTTTTACACTCATATATATAAAACATTTATATGTAAAAAATGCAAGTCGTTTTCTTTCGGTATCATTTTCCTCTTCTGTTTGGAAACCGATTTTCTTCATTTTTTTTTTTTCAGTAGCTGTTGTCGAGCTTTAGTGTTATCAATAAAAGTTTTTGAAATCAGACGCTAATTAACGGAGATATTAATTAAAAACGTATTTTCGCCCTAAATGACCTCTTTCTACGCGAATGGATAGTCCCATTTCTTCAAATTTGATATGGTTAGAAAGTTTTTTAAAAAATACTCCAAATGAAGAAATTGTCGGGGTGCTCAAGGCCAGGGGTGCCCATCCCCCCCAAGCTCAATGGCGCAAATTCCCCCCCAAAAAATTTTCTCGCTTTCGAATTGGGTTAAACATAACAGTTTTTAGAGTGTATAATTTCCAGTCAAATTCACGGGGGGGGGGGGGTAGCGCAAACAAATACCATTTGAATTGGAAGGTTGTTGGATTGCTGACCTGCCTTGGCCTTCCCTAATTTTAAAACGTGGACCTTGACTAAACAAGTTTCGGGTACCCCTGAATTTAGCTACACCTTATTATTATTTTGTCAAACGTATTAATAATTACAGACACAACTTTTCTGGCTTGGGATGGAGCCATTACTAGATGCATATACAATATGAACCGTGAAACGGAAATTTATTGTCCCCTTAAATAGGGGGTGCGGGTAGTTTCTCCCCCGAAAAATTTTCGAAATTTTAATTTTAAAACCAGTTTTACACGATCTCTGGTGATGTTAGGGGAATAAAAGGTTTGGTGGGTCCCTTCCCGGTAATTTTTCGATATTGAAACTTTAAAAGTGCAACTGTAAATAGTCTAACCGTTGTGTTAAGGAGGACTTTCCTTTGTTTTCAAAATTGTAGTTCTAAAACCGCAGTTTTAGACTATCTGTGGTAAGGAAAGAAGAGATCATAGGGCTCGTCCCTGGGAAATTTTCAAAATTAAAGTCTTATCAACGCTATCTATGGTTGGGGGACCAAGCAGTTTTCTGAAATTGAAATTCTAAAATAGCAATTGTAGCCGACCTTTGTGACGTTAAGAAAAAGAGTTTTCGGAAGCTCTTTCGGAATTTTTCTCGACATTAAGAGCCCTAAAAACCAAATTTAAGACGACTTTTTAATAATGTTGACGAGAGTGGGAAGAGGGAGAGGGACTCCACTTAAATTTCCGAACTTGTAGCTTTAGAAACGCAGTTTTGATATATCTTGATAATTGTTAGTGAAAGGCGAATTTCGGTGCCATTCCCCCGGCAATTTTTTTGAAACTGATACTCCAAAAAACGCAATTCTAGGTTTGTCTTTGATCGTGTTAAGGAAAGAGGGGGGAAATTCAGGGGCTCTCTCCAATAAATTTTTCAAAATTGCATTTACTAGAAACGCAGTTTTAGATGACTCTTGATGATAAAGAGGGTGTCATTCTGGCGTTACAGTGGGGGGCGCTCTCCTGGAAGTTTTCCAAAATTGAAGTCGCATAGCGAAAAAAGATGGATCACACACCATGACAGATAATTTTTCGGAAATCCTCAAAAAATGAATTCAGCTCAACTATTCTGCACACATCGAAAATCAGAACTCAAGAATTTTAGCGAATCAAATATCCTTCTATACATATCAGCTATGGGAGAAAGTAAATATGATTTACGAAAAATAATTTAAACACCTTAAAACCAACATCACTGAAAGTTTTAATAAAAAATCATCTAATGATAATTTTGAAATGATCAGTTTAAAAATGGTAGAGAAGATGGGAGTAAAGTGAAAATGAGAAAATTCTTTATACGCTTAAGCTAGTTAATGAAGAAAATATATAAATTGTCAATTGGAGGGATAAAAATGTGTAATTCGCAAACTTCAAAACTAGTTTCTTAACGATTGAATCAATGAAAGACTAGAGCATACTGGTCAGACTTATAACAATCAATAAAACATTTTTGACCTCCCTCAATCGCATCAATGTCACACGTATTCATCATGCAGAATAGTGCTACTTCCAGAAAATTTATCAGATACTGAAAAGAAATCAAATCGTCTGATCCAACTTTGAAACGGACACCCAACTTTATGCGGTCTGTGATGCTCCTTTTCATTGAAAAAGAGAAACGGTCATTAAATTTTGGAAAGAGTACCAGGGCCGTCGCTAGTTCAAAAACTCGGGGGGGGGGGGGGGGGGGGGGGGGTGCGCTTTTGGCGGCCCTTTAATTTTTTCAAACTCATGTTTAAATATGCAGAGAGAGAGAATTTGGCTTCTCGTTTTAGCAGGGATAGTCATACTACTAGACTTTAGTACTAGCAATATAAATGATCGTAAGGATAATATTCAATCAGAATCAGGGTGTCGGAGGGTTACCTTCTTGCATTATTTCGCAATTTGACGACATAAAAACGCAGTTTTAAACTATATTTTAAATTTGGGGGGGGAGAAGAGTTCCAGCATAGCCTCTCCCCGATAATTTTTCCAAATTTAAGTTCCCCAACACAATCGTACGTTATATTTAATTATGTTCAGGAAGAGGGGTCCGGGAGCTCTCCCTCGGGAATTTTCAAGACTGTTATCTGAAAAACACAGTTTTAGACGATCTATGGCGATGTTAAGGGAGGAAGAGACTCGGGGTCATCGTTCTATAATTTTTCAAAATGCAAACTGTAAGCACGCATTCCCAATTGTGAATAATTTGTGATTGTGACGAAAGGGGGGGGGGGGGAGTTTTTGACGGGGCTCGCGACCAGAAATGTTTCGTAATTGAAGCACTAAAAGCGAGATTTAAGACATTTTTCGATGATGTTGTCGAGCACTCTCGAAAAAAAATTTCGATCCGTAGAAACCGCAATTTTAGACAATTTTTGGTAATGTTAATGAGTGGAGAGATTCGCAGTCCTCCCCTGGCAAATTTTCAAAATTGAAATTCAATTAAAGCTATCATAAAAGATTTATTAATACTAGACGTTATGCTAAAAGATGGGTTCTGAGAACATTTTTCCGGGATTTTTTCAAATTTTTAAAAACTCATTTCTAAGCCAGCTTTGGGGACGTAAAAAGAAGGGTTAGGAGTTCCGCACTCTTCCTTTCAGTTTGGCTATGTCCTTCTTAGATTCGTTGTCAATTTTAATTATTGATAAACATATTGTGGTAATATTTTCTTCCAATTTTCCTTTGCCAAACCACGATTATTTGCTTGGATTTTCCATAACAAAACTTTCAATTTCTCCCCTAATATTTTTGCTTTCTTGCAA